>NC_043961.1:18149851-18449851 GCF_902148855.1 Sphaeramia orbicularis | reverse complement strand
GTGCGATTTGTCTGGGGGATGGTTTGTTTGTTGTTGTTGTTTTTTTGTTTTTTTTTGGTCGGGGGGGGGGGGGGGGGGGTTGCGGTCCATACCCAACATAACTAACGCTGGCGTGAAACGAAAGTGAAACTTTATTTTTATATACTTTGAACGTCCAACTCCAAGTTCTATTCCATTGTTATACAGCGTGTGTGAGAGAGAGACAGACAGAACTAGTGTGTTTTAGAACTACTGTAGTTCCTACGGGCCAAACAACGTTCGTCTTATCAGCGTCTCTTTCCTCGTTGTTGTCTTTCACCTGAACCTGAACTGATCCAAACTGGACTATAATGATGGTGGAGGGTCTTCAGTCTCTTCCTTCCAGGTTCACATCATATTTGTTGTTTTTTTTAACCTTATATCAGCTGCTGTTTCGTATTTCGGGTCAACGTGTACTCCTTCAATATGTTCGTATGAAACTTGCACGGATTTAAAGTTCCGCATCAAACAATGTCTTTCGTTCTTTTTTCTTTTTGTCAACATACTGTGCCGTACAGCTGTGTACCGAACCGAACAGGTGTGTACCGAAACGGTTCGGTTCGGTACAGGCCTTTACAGGCCTTTACAGGCCTAATATATATATATATATATATATATATATATATATATATATATATATATATATATGTATATATATATATATATATATATACATAATATTAATTATACATGGAAAATGCACGACTTTATTTCAACAGTAGTCGTTGTTAGTGAAGAGTCATAATTATACAAGAAAAAAGTCATATTATTATATATAACATAATATTCCAAGAAAATACAAAAAAAAATATAGATAGATACTTTATTAACATATTAAAGGTTTACATGATCTTTTGAGTTTCTCCTCAAAATACTTGAAGAATAAACAGATATTTTATGCCAAAAAATTAATAGTATGAAACAAATGAAATAAGGACATTGGAAAAAACTGGGATATTGTAATTTATTTTTGAAAATATTCAACCTTCTTCTTGGTATTCCAGATTTTTCCACACTATTATTATTTTTAGTTTTTTCTTTATTTTATCTTTACATTTTCAGAATTTGCTTCTTTAACAAGACGAAATCCACTTTGATGAATCTGTAAACAGGCAGAAATCTGTAGTTTTTGTGTGATTTAACAATAATTTTCAGATTTTCAACATTGAATGTGACTGCATATGTTGAGTTTCTTTTATTCTGGAGGTGGTTTGTCATGGTATTAGTTTAATTTGGGGTAAATTTGCAGAGTTAAATATAATGCTGGAGCCTGTGCCACTAAGATGGGATGCTAGCACTGTTGCTGTTCAGACAAAGGTTCGGGAGCGTCTGTATTTTTAGCGGTGGTTAGCGAGGTGTCGGCCGGTGAAGTCTGGCCTGTAGCGCCGCTCTGCCGAGGCTCGGCTCTTTCCCAGCAGGCCTGGGTGGAAGCGAGCTAAATGGATTATAGCGAGGATGTGGCTACACTGATTTGGTTCACAATGCGCTCTAGCCTGTCTGTTCGACAGCCTGCAGACTTGGCACCTGAACTGTAAAGACGCTCACTTCAGTCTATGCATGTTAGTGTCTGTCTATTTGGAGGCGTTTATTCCGACTTAAAAGAAAACTGCTCAAACACCTCGGTGCAGCTGAAAACATCTCCTGGTGACTGCACTGGGAATACATACAGCGCCGTGTGGTTTTCACTCATTTGTGTAGATCATTATCTGTTTATCTATACATATCACCTTCACTTCTGCACGGTGGCAGTGGCAGCGGCAGCAGCAGCAGCTTTGTCTATATTTAGTCTGTAGTTTTAGAAGAGACGCTGCAGAGGAAATGGGTGCATTTTCATTTCTGCTGTTTTGTCTCCTTTCCCACTTGTTATTTAGATGAAAGGTTTAACATGAACTAAAGATACATTAAAAACTGTTTTATTTTGGTTAATTACCCTTAACACAATGCTGATGGATGTCTGGACTTCCTTCAATGGCAGCTCAGTGCTCCTAATGCGTTCTAATGCTAATGCTAATGCAAGGGGCTCTGGGTAAAATACAGACTGAATTTCCCTATGTAGATAATACTCTGAGTTAACCTTTTAACCTTTATAAACAGTGGTCAAAAAAAGTTTAAAACAGATAAAGTTCATATTTTATAGTGGTGCGAATGCCATTCGCTAATGCTAATGCTAATGCTAGGTACTGTATGTATTATGGGTCAATCCACTGAATTTCTCTATTGGGTTAATAATGTGAGTTAACCTTTGACCTTTAAACAAATCTGTAGTTGAACAGTCTTCCTGTGCTTTGGCTCGGTTGTATCTGGTTTTCTGGTGGTGCTAACACCATCACCAACCCTTTTTAGACTGTTTTCTGGCAGCGCTAACGCCATTGCTGATCCCTTTTAGATGGTTATTTGGTGGCGCTAATGGCATTGCCGACCCTTCTTAGACGGTTTTCTGGCAGCGCTAATGCCATGGCTGACCCTACGTACATGTACATCTCATTTCCAGACATGTTTGTTATTCTCTTCAGCCGTGATGCTTAAATCTATATTTGTGAAAGCTAACACGTCTCCTCTCCAGACCATGAAAGGCAAACATGTCCTCAGTGGTGGCGTGGTGATGAACAGCCTTGGATGTGTTCCAGCAGTGGATAACGGATGGCCGACCCTTTTCCTGGACTCATTTACTGAGGCTTTTGCGCCCAAACGAGCTCCGTTTAATTGCAAGTCATAGTGAGTGTTCGCTGTGAAATGCACTCGTATCGGCAGACGGTTCACCTTGGTGTACCTGCACATGGGCATATTTATCCTCTTGGTTTCCAGTCGACTCAGATTAGATTTATTCTGTGTGCTTGGGTCGTGGTGGGTTTGAGGACATGGATCTTCCTTGTACAGAGTGTTGATGATAATGCCGTCACATGATGATGCACAGTTGATCAGTGGGCACGATATGATGAACAAACAGGTCTCAGCTGATTCAGGTTCAACAGGTTACAACAGATAAAAGTCTGAGTTTAGACTGGACTATAGTTCAGCTTCAGGACCTGGAGGACAGTTAATTCCTGCACTAAGGAGCTCCATTAGTGACAGGATGAAACACCCCAAGTGTGTGAAGGGGAGGTATTGCAGGTCTTTCCTTCCTGCAGCTGTCAGGCTCTACAACAGAAACTGCTCCACATAATTCTGTGCAATAAGGCGTACACATATGTATAATCTGTATACATGTCTATGTATATAATTATGTGTGTAGATATATGTGTATAGGTGTACGTATGAGTATCTCCCATATCCAACCTCTGGTATGATCAGCATGTGCACAGCTGTAAATAATATTAGCTTTTTTGATTTGTATTTATTTTTGATTTTGCTCTGTTTTGCTCTTGTGTGTTTGATTTGTGTTCCACTATTGCTGCTGTAAATCTGGAATTTCCCCTTGTGGGACTAATAAATTAATGTCTTATCTTGTCATATCTTATCTTATCTTATCTTATCTTATCTTATCTTGTCTTGTCTTGTCTTGTCTTATCTTAATGATGTTCTCAACATAAGGGTCGAGAACCCCGATGGGTCGCCACATGTCATGAGTAGAGGACGAAGCCATGAGAGATGATGTGACAAGAACAAACACATAAAAGCCATGAAAGATGCAAAAGAAATTAGACAAAAATGATGCATCAGTTTAGTAAAAACATGCAACGAGTCTAAAAACACTTCTATTAATTATAAAGTCAAGTTGATTTGAAAGGTGAATTCATTAAAATGCAAAAACACGTCAAACGGAACCAAACATCGGACAGGTTTAACCTCAGAGCAGATAATGGAATTTATTAATGTTCAACGATTCCAAAGAAAATACACAAACCTGAGGATCTGGACCATGTGAGTCCTAAAGAAACCAGGTCCAACCCTTAAATGGCTGTGTTCTATGTATCAATACTGTCCCCGGTGTTTATGAAGAAATGAGTCTGTGATAGTTTTTCTGTTTTAAGGGTCAGTAAATGGAGCAGATCCAGATCCTCCGTCAGGTTCTGGATCAGTCTGGTTTAGGTTCTGTTCTGGTCTTGGATCTACTTTTACTCCATTTTGTTTTGGTCTTGAACTAATTGTCTCAGTTGTTTTTAATGTTTTAAATATAATTATCACCAAATTATGGTGAAAAATAATGATGAATACATCAGTAAAATTTGGGGTTTATGACATGTCATCCATTGTGTCATCAGGTTTGTTGTCTGTGGTCATGCGTCTGTTGTGTCATCTTTTGTGTTGTCTTTTGTATCGTCTGTTGTGTTGTCTGTTGTATCTTTCATTGTTTTGTCTATTGTACTGTCTGTTGTGTCATCTGTTGTATCGTCTTTTGTGTCGTCCGTTGTTTTGTCCATTGTGCCATATGGTTTGTCATCCATTATATCGTCTGCGGTCGTGCACCTGTTGTGTCGTCCGTGGTCGTGCGTCTGTTGTATTGGCTGTTGTATCATCCCTTGTATCCTCTGTTGTGTTCTCCATTGTGTCGTCCATTGTATCGTCTCTTGTATCGTCCCTTGTATCATCTGTTGTGTTCTCCAGTGTGTCGTCCATTGTATCATCTGGTTTGTCATCCATTATATCGTCCATGGTCATGCGTCTGTTATACCGTCCGTTGTGTCGTCTGTTGTACCGTCCGTTGTGTCGTCTGTTGTACCGTCCATAGTCTTGCATCTGTTGTATTGTCCATTGTGTCTGAGTTGTGTCGTCCCTGATGGCACGTCCACTGTCAGTCTCCACCTTCTGCTGATGTGTCAGAATGCCGCCGCCTCTTCGTCGATATGGTTTGCGTGTCCATGTGCAGCCAGCGCCGGGCGGGAGCTCAGAGCAATAACCGGGAATGAGGGAAGCAATAACTCTGTTGGCTTCCTCATCAAATCAGAGCCGACTGATGCGGAATAATCAGCAATTGAAATCAGAGAGAGGAAAAAGGCTGAACTGACAAAATGGGAAATGTCATCATGAGGAGGGCAATAATAAAGGAATCAATGAGGTGCAGTCGCCATGGCACTCCCAGCAGCCAATGAGGACAGAGGCCACGGCAAGCCTCGGTGAAGGAAGGCAGCGGCGGACAGATTAAAAAAAAAAAAATCCAACACGAGCTGATCTGGGGTCAGTCTGAGACACATTAGAACTAAAACACTCAGACACTGCCTTTACGACCCCAAACCTGGTTAATGTTGTTTTACTGCAGGTTTTATTCTTTTACCTTCACTGTTCATTTTCACTGAAGAATGTCTTTGCATGTTTTTTGTGTTTGTCCTTCAGATCCATTACAATTAACATCATTGTCTTAAAAAACAATTCTAATTCTAAAAAAAGACAACTTAATTAAACTGACATTGATCTAAAAGCTGAATTACTTAAAAATGTGAAAATACGTCAAAAAGAACAAAACCATGGACAGGTTTAATCTGAGCAGTGTTGGGTTTTCAGGACTTATTTTAGATGTTGTACCAAAAAATTCAATATGTAAAACAGTAAAACAGCAGGAAAAGCGTCACCAAATTAATTGTTAGAAAACAAACAGTCAAAGGCTTGGAAATGAAACTGACTAAATGATAAGTTTTTTGAAGTTTGTTGAAGTACAACAGCTACAACAGAGAAAACTTCCATTGAAACCAAACAGGTGGACTTCCTGTTAGATTTAGGATTTATTGATGCATCTTGACCTGATTCATGTATTTATTAAATTCAATATGTCTACATCAAACCTCATATGGGGAATTCAGTCTTTATAGTTTTTTAGGGTGAAATGTCTAGCAGTGTCTGGTGAAACACTGAACAACCATTCTTAGAAAACTCACCGTTTTGTAACAAAGTTGTTGAGATGAAACTGACTGATTTGAAATAAACTTTCTATAACTTTTTTCTGAAGTAAATTGTGCATTGAAACCCAAATGGTTTGAGGGTTTGGATCCACACGTTTGGATTCAACCTGCCTCAGGGGCTTTGTTTCTGTAGTTTTACAGGGGGTGACATTAAGCCATATCCCGTGGAAAATTCACTGTATCACCATAGCAACAATGTCCAATGAAAAGTCAATATTGTAGTAGCATTTCAGGACTTTATGAAACTGATCAGATTTAGAGTTGATTGTTTGATGCATTAAGGTACAGGGGTTTGAAATGGTAAAAACTGAGCACATTGAAACCAACATGGTGGACTTCCTGTTGGGTTCAGGATGTGGATCCAAGTGGATTTTAGTAGATCTGGACTTGCTACTTGGGTTCATTGAGGCTGAATCTCCAGGGGGCGCTACTAAAGGATAATATTTGAACGTTTCAGTATATTTAACCCTTGGAAAATAGTTTCAAGACAAGACATAAACACAATAAATAGCCTTAACTCTTCCTCTAATGCACATGTGCAGTAGATGTCCTGTTATCACTGATCACTGATTGGCTGCTGCATCTCCTGTATCTTCCAGACATATCTGATGTTACTGTTGTCGTCCTCTTCCCTGTTTTATTCGCTGTGTTCATTTATTGGCTCTGGGGGGGTTACGTAACCACAGGCCGTATACGGCAGGAAATATTCACATGTGATAATAGCATTAAAATCACACCGTTATTGTCTCGCATATTAACGATGATGACAAATAAATCCCTCATTACATCAGGCTTATAGGACCTAGACAAAGGGAGGAGGAGTGGAGGGAGACGCAATGGAATTCATTTGTGCCATATTTTCTTTTCTTTTTAACACGACGGTAGAAGAACATTAGAAGTGATGAAACGGAGACAGAGAAGAACTTCAGAGTCTCGTCAGTTGTTTCCTCGACTCATTCGTGTTGACAGTGAATTCAGCAACATTTTCTGTTAATTCAGAGATGACAAGAACAAACCCAAGGAGGAAGGTGTAGAGGGTGGATGTAGAGGAAGGTGTAGAAGGTGGATGTAAATGAAGGTGTAGAAGGTGGAAGTAGAGGAAGGTGTAGAAGTTGGATGTAAATGAAGGTATAGAAGGTGGATGTAGAGGAAGGTGTAGAGGGTGGATGTAGAGGAAGGTGCAGAAGGTGGATGTAGAGGAACGTGTAGAAGGTGTGGATGTAGAGGAAGGTGTAGAGGGTGGATGTAGAGGAAGGTGTAGAGGGTGGATGTAAATGAAGGTGTAGAAGGTGGATGTAGAGGAAGGTGTAGAAGTTGGATGTAAATGAAGGTATAGAAGGTGGATGTAGAGGAAGGTGTAGAGGGTGGATGTAGAGGAAGGTGCAGAAGGTGGATGTAGAGGAACGTGTAGAAGGTGTGGATGTAGAGGAAGGTGTAGAGGGTGGATGTAAATGAAGGTGTAGAAGGTGGATGTAGAGGAAGGTGTAGAAGTTGGATGTAAATGAAGGTATAGAAGGTGGATGTAGAGGAAGGTGTAGAGGGTGGATGTAGAGGAAGGTGCAGAAGGTGGATGTAGAGGAACGTGTAGAAGGTGTGGATGTAGAGGAAGGTGTAGAGGGTGGATGTAGAGGAAGGTGTAGAGGGTGGATGTAAATGAAGGTGTAGAAGGTGGATGTAGAGGAAGGTGTAGAAGTTGGATGTAAATGAAGGTATAGAAGGTGGATGTAGAGGAAGGTGTAGAGGGTGGATGTAGAGGAAGGTGTAGAAGGTGTGGATGTAGAGGGAAGTGTAGAAGGTGGATGTAAATGAAGGTGTAGAAGGTGGATGTAGAGGAAGGTGTAGAAGGTGGATGTAGAGGAATGTGTAGAAGGTGTGGATGTAAATGAAGGTGTAGAAGGTGGATGTAAATGAAGGTGTAGAAGGTGGATGTAGAGGAAGGTGCAGAAGGTGGATGTAGAGGAAGGTGTAGAAGGTGTGGATGTAGAGGGAAGTGTAGAAGGTGGATGTAAATGAAGGTGTAGAAGGTGGATGTAGAGGAAGGTGCAGAAGGTGGATGTAGAGGGAGGTGTAGAAGGTGGATGTAGAGGAAGGTGTAGAAGGTGTGGATGTAGAGGAAGGTGTAGAAAGTGGATGTAGATGAAGGTGTAGAAGGTGGATGTAGAGGGAGGTGTAGAAGGTGTGGATGTAGAGGAAGGTGTAGAAGGTGGATGTACATGAAGGTGTAGAAGGTGTGGATGTAGAGGAAGGTGTAAAAGGTGGATGTAGAGGAAAGGGTAGAAGGTGTGGATGTAGAGGAAGGTGTAGAAGGTGGATGTAAATGAAGGTGTAGAAGGTGGATGTAAATGAAGGTGTAGAAGGTGGATGTAGAGGAAGGTGTAGAAAGTGGATGTAGATGAAGGTGTAGAAGGTGGATGTAGAGGAAGGTGTAGAAGGTGGATGTACATGAAGGTGTAGAAGGTGTGGATGTAGAGGAAGGTGTAGAAGGTGAATGTAGAGGAAGATGTAGAGGGTGGATGTAGAGGAAGGTGCCACTGCTCTGAGGGTTCAATGACCCACATTAAACCAAGGCCATCCACTAAGTCCAGGCTCATTAATTGTCTTCATTAAAGACGCTGTTGGACAGATGTTCAGATGTACGGAGGGAGTTTTCCTCTGGACCAGGGGGGTCAAATCTACGGCCCATGGTCCAAAACCGACCACTAAAGGGTTCAATCCAGCTCATGAAATGCAAACATTGCACTTGAAGATGTTAACAATCAGTGGTGTTGAAATCATCACATTCAGACCAATCTGATCTAAAGTGGATCAGAGCAGTAAAATAAGAACAGAATAACGTCTTAATAGTGACAAATACATATTTCTCCTTGTTTTAGAGTAAAAAAGTAAAATAACATAAAAATATTTACATTTGCAAACTATTATTTAACAAAAAAATATGAACAACCTGAAATGTCTTAATATAAATCAGTGTAATTGTACCAATATTCTGCCTGTTATTAAAAGTTTTATGTTTGTAGATCTACTGTGATCTGTAAGTTATAATGTACATGTGGAAATGAGTGATAATATTGTTGAAATTACACTTATTTTTCTTTGCAGGTTGTTCATATTTTGTCAGAATAAATAATAAACCCATGGAGTTGGATCAATGACAGTGGATGGACACTGGGTTTATGTTCAGTTTATGACAGATTTGATGAAAAAGACACTTCTTCAGTTTTCTTTGTTTTGACATAATAACCTTTGAATTAACTCTGAGCTTAAAATGAACATCTACATGATCAGACAATTAAATATAAGAAAATACAAGATTTACACTGAATATATTATAATAAATGGTGATGAATCATTTGGGAAGGAGTAAATGTTGAGAAAAACTCATTTTATCATTTTGCCACAAAAGTAGATGTAGATGTTTAATGTTAAGAACTGGTTCAAATTAGAGATACAGATAATATGGGTTTTATCCAGTATTATCAGTATAAAAGGTTAGAATGATTAGGTTTACTCTGTTCCTGACTTTGTACTTTTGACTTGATTTTCACCGAAAACTGTAAAATATAGAGGATGATATTAGAATATATGCTGATAAATCACTCAGTGAAGGTGAAATGTAGAATGAAAATCCTGGAAATTGACACAAAAATAAATAAAATCCTCCATGTTTGTGAAAGGATCGTGTTGATTTTCAAGTCGATCTAACACAATCCTGTTGATATTAAACTGAGCCGATACGTGGACGATGAATCTGGGCTTTAGTTTGTTTAAACCGTTTAAAGTTGTCCATGGTTCAGTTTTGAACCTGATGTGGATGAATCTTCCTGGTCGTTCCCCAACCTGCTGCTGTCGCTGGGTTTTCTTCATTTGTCCTCTTTTTTTATTTTATTTCCGTGGGGTTTGTTAAAAGCAAATCCATGTATTTTCCCTGAACCGACGCCGACACATGCATTGTTTTCTTCTGTAAATTGTTATTGTTCCACCCGTGACCCATTTTCCATGAGCCAGCCGCCCCCGCACACACCTACACAAACGCACACAAAACGCACAAACCAGTGCACAAATACACAAACCAACACATGAACCAACACACGAACGCACACAAAACGCACAAACCAGCGCACAAATACACAAACCAACACATGAACCAACACACGAACGCACACAAAACGCACAAACCAGTGCACAAATGCACAAACCAACACATGAACCAACACACGGACGCACACAAAATGCACAAACCAACACAGAAACAGACACAGAACACACAAACGCACACAAAACGCACAAACCAACACACAAACCAGCACACAGTCCAACACACAAATGCACAAAAATGCACACAGAACACACAAACCAACACATGAACGGACACAAAATGTACAAACCAACACACAAATGCACAAAAAATGCACACACCAACACACAAATGCACAAAAAAGCACAAACCAGCACATGAATGCACAAAAACTTACAAATCAACACCCGAACACACAAACAACACACAAACCCACACATGAATGCACAAAAAATGGACAAATCAACACCCGAACACACAAACAACACACAAACCCACACATGAATGCACAAAAAATGGACAAATCAACACCTGAACACACAAATCAACACCCGAATGCACAAAAAACACACAAACCAACACCTGAACACACAAAAAACACATAAACCAACACCCGAATGCACAAAAAACACACAAACCAACACCTGAATGCACAAAAAAACACACAAATCAACACCTGAACACACAAACCAACACATGAATGCACAAAAAAACTTACAAAGCAGCACCTGAGTGCACAAAAAACACACAAACCAACACCTGAATGCACAAAAAAACACACAAACCAACACCTGAACGCACAAAAAACACACAAATCAACACCCGAACACACAAACCAACACATGAATGCACAAAAAAACGTACAAAGCAACACCTGAACGCACAGAAAACACACAAACCAACACCCGAACGCACAAAAAACACACAAACCAACACCCGAATGCACAAAAAACACACAAACCAACACCTGAACGCACAAAAAACACACAAAGCAACACCCGAATGCTCAAAAAACACACAAACCAACACATGAACGCACAAACTAATCCACCAAACGGACACTTCACAGCTGACGGCGACGCATTCACTGAGACCGAACTGAACACCGATGAACACCAGCAGGAAGTTTAACACAACACAACCAAACACAACACAACCAAACACAACACAACACAACCCTTCCGTCCTCCTCCTCCAGTGCAGTTGAATGAACGCGTGTCAGCCGTGAACATAAACGCTGCCTGTTTGAGTTTGAGCCTCCAGCGACACAACGATGACACTAAGAACAGACACATGAAATAAACACAAAGGTTGAAAATAAGGATTAAACCGCGTCTGTTTGTGTTTGAAGACGAAGAAATAAAACGAAAGACGATGAAAGATGAAGAACAAACGGGTTCAAACAGGACAAAGTTAAACCTGACAAACAGACGGTAACAAAGTCGAATGAGTTCACATTAAAAAATAAAAAAAAAAGACAAACGGAGAAATAAGTCCACAACCCCTGGGATCAAAACCAGAACCACAAACAGATCCACAACCAGAACCAAATCCATGACCAGGACCACAAACAGAACCACAACTAGAACTAGATCCACAACCAGAACCAGATCCACAAACAGAACCACGACTAGAACCAGATCCACAACCAGAACCAGATCCACAAACAGAACCACGACTAGAACCAGATTCACAACCAGAACCAGATCCACAAACAGAACCACAACTAGAACCAGATCCACAACCAGAACCAGATCCACAAACAGAACCACGACTAGAACCAGATCCACAACCAGAACCAGATCCACAACCAGAACCACAAGCACAACCTTGAAGGGTTGGAATTCTTGAATAAATGTTTCTCTGAATCTGGGTTCAACGTCAGGATTAAAACATACACTTCAACCTGATCAGGTCTAAACCAGGTCCAGGCCTTGCATCAGGTCTAAACTGGGTCGTCATACCATTTTGCCAATAATGTCTGTATTATGTCATTATTGTCTTCATTCCCGTTATAATGTCTGTTATTACCAGGGTGATGACACTGGGTCAAAGGTCAAAGGTCACAGTCGTCGGATAAAACTGAAAAAAGGAACCATTAAACAGTCTGAAAACTCACCTTTTATAATCTGTTCACCTTTGATTCATCTGTTTTACTGGTCTGGACCTGGTGTGAACCTGGTCTGGGTCTGGTCTGGCCCTGGTCTTGCTGTGTCCTGCTGGTCTTTAATCCAGTACCTGCTCTAACCAGTCTTTGAAGTGTTTTCTTGGACTCTTCTGGTCCAGATCCCAGTGGTTTTCACACGTTCCTCAGCTCAGTGTGAAAAACCACAACATTCCAACTAATCTTTGCCAAATAAAGTGAATCCTCTCTTTGTTTTCATCGATGCAGAGTTGTCAGTCTGTCACCTTCTCACCCACGCTCCTTTGTTTCCTTTAGCTCCTTTGGTTCAGTCTGAATCTAAAGGGTGAAAACCTTCACCCTCTGGCCCAGATCTGTTTCCATGCAGACCCTTGGTCCTGGTTTCATGTGGATTCTGTGGACCGGGTTCAGAGGAGGGTTGTGGTCGGATACATGAACCCGATCTGTGCTTCAGACACATAATCCTGGCTCTGGTCTAACATGTCGTTTCCTGTGGGTTTGTGGCGTTCACTGATGAAAATCTAAATCAGCAGGAACCTTAACCCTTTCATGCATCAGTTAGGAGCATTTTCCTAAAGGTTTTTATTTGTCTTAAGGCATAAAAACACCAAAAAAAGGGCCAAAAAACCCCAATTTAATAAAATTTTAATGACCCGATTTTTCAAGTAGTTCCATAAATGTCCAGTCAGCTGGACACCATTAATATTAGCTTTAACATTAACATTAAAAGCAAAAAAACATGTATTTAACAAACCAATATATAGAGAATAATGACAACTATGAAATAAAAAGTGTTTTAATGCTGATAATCTGATGTTTTCTCACATTTGAACATAATTTAATATTAGTTGTTACCCACTTTATGGAGATAATATGAAATAAAATAAAACTTTTTGTTTAAAAATACTGTTAATTCCACTCTAATAACAATTGTTCATTGATTTCCAATAAAACCTGTTGGTGCAGATCAGGTTTATCCAGAACAGTAAAGTTACAGTAATGGAATGAATGTATGTAAATGTATGTAAATACAGACACTGATGCATGGAGTCACATTTAGTTGACATGGGATTAACTGTAAATTTCTTCCAATATAAAATAATGCATCATTTTCATTGTCTCTATGGCTACATTCAGAGAGCAGGCCTTAACGCACAATTCAGATTTTTTGGTGAAATCCGATTTTTTTGTGTACTTGTTCATATTACACATTAAATGCGATTTCTGTCAGTTTTTAGGATGAACGGAATGTGACCCTCAAGTGACCTACATGCACAAAAGAGGTCCTGACGTAATACGTGACCACACAGGAACATCAACACAGAATTGTGACGTTTGCTGCATTTCAATAATGTCAAGGTCAAATAAATGCGACCTGGCCGTTCAAACTGAAGTGGCATTGCAAAATATCGGATATGTATCGGATTTAGGACCACATATGAAAGTGGCCTGGGTCGGATTTGAAAAGATCAGATTTGTGCTGTTCAAACTATCTTTAACAGATTTGACACTGGTCACATATGGGCAAAAAAATCAGATTTGGGCCACATTTGCCTGGAGTCTGAACGTAGCCTATATGTCAGCTCTGCGATGAACTAGCGACATGTCCAGGGTGAACGCCCAATGGTAGATGGGATAGGCTCCACCCCTGCAACCCTCCCAAGGATAAAGCGGCTCAAAAGATGAATGAATGAATTTTGACCAATGATATTAACCCTTAGATGTTACTTGATGCTTCCATATTTGTTCTACCTTCAGGGGTGTCCTCATATAGAAGGATGTACAACATATTCCTGGGATGTTCCGCATTTATGACTTCCTGTCGGACATCTTGGTTATGAGTAAAAAAAAAAAAAAAAAAAACACTTTCCCGGACTGGCCAATAGGTGTCAGTGTATGTGATGATGCACTAGTGTCTACTGTGTTGGCTGATATGGAACTAAAACAACCAAACCCATGAATATACAACAGAACAGCTATAGAAATCTTATCTTATCTTATCTTATCTTATCTTATCTTATCTTATCTTATCTTATCTATCTTATCTTATTCATGGAAGGGTTAAACAGCTCCACCTGCTGGTTGGTGTTGTATTTCACCGAAGGTCATGTGACCATTCCAGGACATTTCTGAAGGACATTGTCTTTTCTAATGTTGTTTCCTATCGATCGTGTTAAATGTCAGTGATGGCGAACTCATGTCACAGCTGGTGTGGTTTCACTGATCTGCTCTAACAACATTAGGGTTATTTCAGTTTCAGAGCAGCCGTTTGGAGGTGAATACTTGATTTTACGAGACACATTTACATGACTAATTTAGACCTGATCCATCGTCCGACAGCACAGATGTAGATGAGAGGGTTTTATGGTGAAAGTGTCTGAATGAAGGCAGTATGTGGGCACAGATGATCTGATGGAGGACCAAGACACCACTGTGACAGGAAGTTAAACTTGGACCCAGACAGACTGAATTTGGTCATTTTAGGACATACATCTTAAACCTATGTTTTTCAGATGGTGGGTTGGACCCAAAAGTGGGTCATGGATTTGGTCCAAGTGGGTCGTGGATTTACGAATAAATACAGGTTCCAAATTTTAGTGATATTTCAGGTTTTCTATGTTATTTTTATTGTTTTAAATGCATCTGACGTTGGACTTCTATTTTGACAGATGTATGGTGGTTACTATAGGGTCCAATCAAGTGGTAACATGTGGACACATTTCGTGTTCAACAGTCTCTGCCATATAAGCACAGTATTGTGCATATTTGAGTAGGTATTTATAAGCACTTTAACACTATATATAACACAATTTGGAAGGAAACAATTTTTAGGTGAAAAATATCAAATTGCTGCTCTATAACACATGGACTTGAAACGGACATCAGTTTTATAAGCTTTATGCAAATATTCAAAACATGCGGTTCTCAACAGAAATTGATATCAAATAGGACAAAACCTTTTAGATATTATGTTCAACAATGCTGAAAATAAATGTTGGAGTAAAATATTGAAAAGTCTGTTTTATTGACATGAGAATGTGGTAACACATGGACAGGTTGCAATAGTAACATGTGGATGACTCTTTTCCATTGTATGCATCACCCAATATATATCAAAAGATCATTACCTTCTGAAATTTTCACTCAAATATCTGAATTATAAGTAACTTGAAAATTGGTAACATGTGGACAGAGCCTTTTAAGCGACTCACAAATGTTCAAAGTCATAAATATCAATAATATTCACAAAATAATCAAAATCTAATACTTGAAACTTAATTATCTATATAATCAACAGATTGAATAAATGTTCAAATTTTTTAGATATGATTTTTAGCATCAAATTTGAGCTATGGCTATGGTGTAAAAAGTACAATCGATAAAATGGGTTGTAACTTTTTTTTCCACAAGTGGTTCAATAAATTACAGATCTTTAGCTAAAAAATTAGCCCACTTGATAAATGATGTGTGTAAATTTGCTTTTTCATGTTGATGTTCACTTTCGCCCGATCGGACCCTATAGGGAAGCAAATATTTGATTCAACGAAGCTTAAAGGTCAAGACTGAGCATGAATATGACCCTGAATGGGTTAAACATGGACTTAGAAACAGATAGAATGAAGTAGCTTTGAGTTTTCTCCTAATGCTGTTTTATCTTGGGTTTATTCAGTCTGATATATTTTGTGCAGTTATGTCACTGTTTTTGAAGGTGATTTGATCCTTTAGGGATGTCTCTACAGGTACCTTGGTTTCTGTAGATGGTAAATGACGGAACCAAACCTCAGGAACCCATCAGACTGACCTGGATCACATCAGGTCTAATGGCTCCATTTTTACCGATTATCCATCGTATTTGCCTGCCTGTGGTATCAGGTCCAGAATATTGACCATGAGGTCCGGTCTCAGATCCACGAGTCTGGAAGTTTGTTAATGGACTGGATCAGTGTTGTGTCGGTATCTCCACTCATTTAGCTGCAGTGGAAGGACTTGTTGATCGTCAGAGTGAACGTGGTCGTCTTTGTGAGCAGGTCGTTCACATCCTGATTATCAGGAAAATCCACAAACCTCGTCGGCGCAAATGAGCTGAGATAAGTGGAGGGTAGGGGAAGGACGGTGCGATAACAGAGGAGGGAGGGGGAGCATGGGAACCAAGAAAAATTCCCTTCTATTCAGAGGTTGGGGGGGTTCGGGGAGGGGGGATCTACAGAGACACAGCAAGCCCAGGCTTCCACAGCGAACAGGTAATTAATGGTATTCAGGCCGGTCTAGGTGGGAGATAAGCCCAGTCCCTGTTATTGCAGACTTTCCCCAGGCCTCCCCATTACCTGGACCAACGTAATGACTCTGAGCGCCTCCACTGCTCAGCCTCTCATCCTCGCCTCGTTCCCCCTCTCCGGGGTCTCTGGGAAATGGATGAGAAACATGAAAAACAAAATGGCCACCGTCGCCAGCATCGAGCGCTTTCTGTGCTCTCTGGTGGTGCTAATTATTTCCGTGTCATGTTTGTCCCCTCTCATAATGGATGTCATAATTATTTTTAAATTGGCTAATAACAGCTAGGAACAGAAGAGGGGGGTGGAGAGGCTGTCAGACGGGGGGGGGGGGGGGGGGGGGGGGGGGGGGGGGGGGGGTACAAAACAGGAAAAACAAACCCCAACACGACAGCAATGCTCGTTTTTCTGGACACCGCTCGTCTCAAAGTACACAGTTATAAACGGAAGACGATTTTCTGCTGATATTAGGAGTATTTAACCCCCGTGAACAGAATGTACACCTGCTTCTGAAACGGGGACGTATTAAACCAACAAATACGATTCTCTGAGAGTAAAATATGAAACAGCTGCAGCAAGAGGACGAATGTGGGGGAAATCCAGACCATGTCGAGTCCCAGAACCACATCCATGCAGGACGGGATGCTTATTATAGGGGGTAATTAACATGAGATCCCAGAGGACTGGGGGGGTGGGGGGTCTGGGAGATGTCTCCCAATATATCACAACATGAGTGTGTAATTTTAGTTCTGTCTGTTTCAAACTGTGGTTGAAGACCTGGTTTTATTGGGTCATCGTTGGTTCTACACATTGGGTTTGTTGGTGTTCCTTTGGATTGTCTAATCGTTTTCATGTGTTCTTTAGTTGATGAATATTGTATTTGCTCACCAATGTTACTGGTGTTTAAAAAAGTATTTGACATTCTGACATCCCACCCCCAATTCCCAGTCGCTGTTTTCTCCAGAATGATTAATGAAAAACAGTGATGTTATCTGAGGTCAGAGGAGGCTGTTTTCCATGTGGCGTTGACAGCTGTCCATCATAAACCTGGTCTGTCAGTCACCTCAACGGTCACCGTAGATACGCAGACCCTGAACGCCTCAGACAGTAAATAGACCAGTGTGCGGTTTTACATCAAAGTTCAGACTCTGCACCCAGAACAAATGAATGTAAACTATCTTCTATTATTTTGGTGGTGGGGTTTCTTCAAGGACAAAGATGTTGTATTTTTCACATATTAAGAAAAAAAAAACAACATTTAAGGGCCAATTTATGATCTGTGATATCAGGCTATGGAAATACAACTGAAATGAAAATCACTGTGAAACGCTTCAAATTTACTAAAAGACTTAAACCAGATCTATTAGTTCTAGTTTCATTGGCAGCTCAAGTAGAGTTTAAAGGTGTTTTTCTGGTAAAAATCATGTTTTCTGAGGAACCTCAAACCCTCCATCCATTCATCTTATTCCACAAATGTAGGAAACTCATCATTTCACTGATAATCAGTGAGAACCCTGGAGGTCTATGGTTCTACTGGTGAGAACCAAACTAAATGGTGTTTATTAACATGACCAAATCACAAACCGATTTAAGATGACTGATAAGCCTCGCTGAGTCTTCAAATGTTAAAGTAAAACTATCACGTCAATGGTGTGGAAAGGACAAGAAAAAACAGAGTCATGACACAATTAAACAGAATTTACACCAATATTATCATCAGGTTTGGTTCAGGAGGAGACCCAATCAGATGGGTGGCATCATGTGACACCTGATTGTTGTTATAAATAGTTGTATATAGTTGTAATAGTTGTATATAGTTGTGATAGTTGTATGTTGTTACAGGAGTTATATATATATATCGTCTTATATATTTGTACATAGTTGTATAGTTGTATGTAGTTGTGTATAGTTGTAATAGTTGTATGTAGCTGTAGCAATTTTATATAGTCATAATAGTTGTATATAGTTGAACATAATTGTATATAACTGTAATAGTTGTATCTAGTTGTATATAGTTTAGTTAGTTGTAAAAATGCTTCATTTTTGACACCAGATTTTTTTGGGAAATAGCTGAATATAGGTGTAATTTAAAAAAGCCTCTTGTATTGTCTGCATGAAAATTCTATAAAAACCATGTCTGAAACATGTTCAGACTGTTAGAAAAAGGAGCTGATTATTGTAAAATGTTTGAGTTATTACAGTTATTAAAGTGTGAGGGTTCATTAGTTTATGATGAGGAGAAAATGCATCATATTTTGTCATGTTTTTCCGTAGAAAACTGAATTATGGAGCTGCTGTTGGTGCAAGTTCATCATGGAGACTGATTTACAGTTTTTCAGATTGTTAATACTGACCTGTTAACGTCTGACTCCAGGGATACTGTCAGTAAAGTCAATTAAAACGTAGACGTTTGTTTTCCTGTTTGAGTTGAGCGTCATTTTCAGGTAAACCTTCGGTACCGACACCTCGTCCCCTGTGTCCGATCGTCTTCAGAACCCAGTGGAACCCAGTGGAAACCCGAGCTGCAGGTTGTTCTTTTAAGAGAACGTCAGCTTGTCGGATGCTCCTGTTACATGTTTGATCAGAAAAATGACACGACCCGGTTCCTGGACGGTGGTGGCCGTCGCTGCACTAATTACTGGAACACGCTTCATCCTTCTGCTGTTTTTAGCTTCATATTCACAGACCCACGGATCGGAGAACCATTTTCAGACACTTGCCTCTAAAACCAGCCAATCAATCCCCATGTCTGACGTGTTGTTGCCATTATGTTGTTGCCAATTACCTGAAATTATGGTGTAAATCAATCAGTCTTTGTCCTCATCGCAGAAGTCAGCTTCTGTTACATTATCTGTGTAGATTTAATCAGAGCTGTGTCAAAACTTTCTAATCATGGGTTTGTTCTTTTCTCTTCCATGTGCTGCAATGCTGTTTCTACAACAGGTAAGAGGACTTTTTATTATTAATATGTGGTTGTGTTTGGCTGAATTGGTTGAAGAATAAGGCTCACATTGCACCGAGATGCTGCCGTCGATACAGACACTTCATGAATGAATGACACGCAAGAAAACATACTTTAGTTGATGATCAGAGCAGATTTTAGATGGTCTCTTTTTACCTCCACCAGGAGGTATTGCGATCATTGTGTTTGCATGCGTGTTTGCGTGTTTGTTAGCAAGATAACTCAAAAAGTTATGGACGGATTTTCATGAAATTTTCAGGAAATGGTGATACTGGCACAAGGAAAAAATGATAAAATTTTGGTGGTGATCCGGGGGGGCGGGGGGGGGGGGGGGGGGCAGATCTGTCAGGTCTGCGCTCTCCGATTGTTTTTCTTGTTATTTATTGAAGACTGTTGGCCTCATTAGGAACAAATTGACGACATATTATATTTGATAGAAGATTTGATGATTCGTGTTTTCATCAACATGTTAAGATATGGGTTGTGTTTCTTCCTCCACACCAGCCGGGGGTGATGTACTGTTATGCTGGTATTATGCTTTAGAGTTGTTGTCTGTTTCTTTCTCATGTATCTCTGGATATGTTTAGAGTAAATGTTTACATGGAGTCCAGGATGCACTGATTAAATTTTAGTCGACAAATGTCAGCAGATGTGTTTCCTTAAGTCCATGTCAAGTGAATTTGAAGCAAACAAGCAAAAACTAGGCTGTATAATGTGGTCAATCATCAAGCACAAAGCCTAAACCAGGTTAAAGCCTCTTCATTCGACTGGATCAATCCAGACTCAGTTTTCTAGTAAATACAATAAAGTTTCTACAGTCAAACTTTTGTCAATATTTACATGTTATACTGTTTTAGAAAAACACAATGAGTGACAAAATCACCTGGATAGTGATGGAAGATAATGGGACTAATTCCTGTTTGGTGTCACAAGGTCACACTACGGGTCCATTCCATCAATGATTATATTCATGTTCAGAAAAAATGGAGGAAAACAGTTTCATCTAAATGTAACCTGATGTCGTTCAGGTTTTATTTTATCCACACATGTAAGTGATTGTTTTTCCCTTTTAATGAGGCGTCATTGGTTCATATACATCGTCAGTTCTATGCTTTGGAACTTAGTCAATAATTAACACTAATGAAGTGGAAGGAAAAGGTTAAACCAGGCGTGATGTCCCTGAAAGTTCACAGATTGTTTTTTTTAACAGTTTTGATATTTTGAGGTGAATGATGAAGGAAATGTGGAGTCTGTGAAGGACCAGGACTGATGTGGTCTTGGTTCAGTCCTGGTTATGGGTGTCAGATGATGGTGATGGAAGTTCTGACTATATGAATATAAATGATTCCATTACGTAGATGATATGAGTATGGACCTGGATGTAAACAGACAGACATGAGGTTCTGGTTGGTTGTCACCGTCATAGTTTTAATATCTGACGTTTAATACAGCTGTGAAATGCCCCAGTGTGAACTGAAACAGAGGAACTGCCAGCCAATCAGAGCTGGTGTTCGTTCATGTCTTTCCTGTTTGATCAGGATGAAGATGACACTTATTTTTTCTTGTAAAAGTTGTGTTTTCTCAGACGTTGCCATGTCCGACTCCAGGTCATCTAGTAAAACATCAATGTCAAACTCATTTAGTTCAGGTTCCACATTCAGCCCAATTTGACCAGTAAAATAACATCAGCACTTATAAATAACGACAACTGCAAACTGTTGTCTTTAATTTAGAGCAAAAAAGTAAAATGACAGTATTAAAATGTTAACATTTACAAATTGTCCTTTAACAGAAAATGTGAATAACCTGAACAACCTGAAATTTCTGAAGCACAGGAAGTGTAATTTTACCAATACTCTGCCTCAGTTTACCATTTCCACTAGTGGTAGACCGATATATAAGGCAACATAGTGATTTTTTTCAGTGTTGGTCATCGGCCTTAATTTTTTTTGAAAACCAATATTTGATCAGTAGTAAAAATGTTATAAGATATTTGATCGGGCACCTATGTGAGCAGCACTTGAAGTTCAATTAATGTTAAGAGTACTATGTGTATCTGTATTAATAATTTCATTTATATTGCTGCATAAAAATCTTAATTATCTGAGTGTTTCAATTGTATTTTATGGTCAATGTGCTTTAAAATAAAAAAAACAAAAAAACAAATCGGCCTTAAATATTGGCCTCAAAAATTGGCTGTAGATATTGGTCATTGGCTGACCAAATTTCTCAAAAATCTGCATTGGCCATAGAAAAACCCATACTGGTCAACCTCTTATTTCCACATGTACATTAGAACTTTCAGATCACAGTGGATCTACAAACACACCAAACATTTAACAACAGACATCTGGAAATGAAAAATGTAGCAATTAACTTTATGATCAAAACAACTTGTCCAAACTCTGAAACCCATGACTGTTAATATCTTCAGTGTAATTTTTGTCCTGTGGGCCGGATTGAACTCTTTGAAGGGCCCGTTTTGGCCTACCGGCTGTATGTTTGACACCCCTGCAGTAAAGTCTTTTCAAAATGGCAGCCAATTAGTCACAGAAACAAAGCCTTCAGCGTGTGGAGGTGTCAGGAGGGATGTGTTTGTGTGGATTCATCCGTCCACGCTGATAAACAGGATCCTTCATCGGATCCGTCGGCGCTGTGTCATCGAGGCGCGTCGCACGCCGTCAGCGCCAGCCTCGCTTAGCGTTGATCACCGGCAAATTGACCATGACAAGGCTGACAGAACCTGACGAGACTTTTAGCTCTTCCTTCAGAGTTGTGGCGTCATGACTTTTTTTTTTTTTACTTCACATCTTCAGTTTTCCAAGGTTAACCCTTTAACCCCTAACGTGTCTGTGGTGAGCGCTTTGAATGTTAATGTATTTGAAATATTCATCAAAATTCAACCGTTTGCTCAAAACAGATAGCAGTGAGTGAGACCGACTCACTATAAAAATAGACGGTTTGGGGTTTTGTTTTGTTTTTTACACCGTTTTCTTTGTGTTTTTTTTGGTTTTACTGTTGTTTCCAGTGTTGTGGTGATTTTCCTTTATTTTTTTTTTTACTGTGTTTTTACTGAGTTTTGACTGTGGAACTGCTTTATGGAGTTCATCCAGGTGTCAACATGCAGCTGGACTGATTTATTAAAAGAGCCAAAACAAAAACTACTGGGCCCAAATTCAAATCCTTGTTGTTCAGTGTGTTCCAGTTCACAGTTCATGTTCAACATCCTAAATTTCTTATTGATGTATATTCTGAGTGCCTTATTTAGTCCAAACCTGTCAAACTTCAGTTCCTCTCTTTGTCTTTTTCTGTTATTCCACCCTGTTTTGACCCTAAAACACACAGTAAAGCAAAACCACTGAAGAAAAGGAACGCAAGCACTCACTCACAGCAACTTTTATAACTCTGAAACAGATGACAATTTACAGCAGCACCTTTACCTGGAATCATGGCTCAGGGTTTAAAGGGTTAAATCTCTGTCGCTGTTTTCAGATCCTGCTTCTATAAACCATCATTGTTCCTGCACTGTCTCTACTGTTAATGAACTACTGGTCTGTTAACGCATGCACACACTCACCCACATTAATCTGCTTTCTGCCCACTATTGTTTTTTCATGTATGTTTTAATTAAAAATAACTCATCTCTATACCCGTGCTTCATTAACTTCACTCTAGGTTCTGGTTTTCCTCTGGACCTCATCGTTTCTATATAAACCATCAGTGCTACAGAACCTGAACATCCAATTAGCCTTTAAGTGCCATCGTCAGCCTGATATTTCACTCCGACTTCCTCTGAATATAGTTCACATCCTCCATATTCTTTGTCCAACTCTTCTATACTGTTTTCTAAAAGAACGTTCAAGTCCTTTTAACATCTATCCATATGTGATGCACCGTGAGTCTGGATTAACTCACAGCTGTAAAACACTCCCTGGATGCTTTGCTAATGTTTTTACCAGGTCAGGGTTAATGATCAGCAGTTTTATAGAGTATAAAACACTTTCCTAGTCACATTTTCTCAGAAATAAGTGTGTTTTTTGCAGGGACCTGGTTGGTTTTTTATGTTTATGGTAGGGATGTAAACAATTAATCGACTATCGATTAATTGTCGATAAAAATTTGCTTGATTAAATTATTAATTGTCGGTTAATTGCCCTTTTCCACGTCTTGTCCGAAGACTGCCGGTTTGTCCGTGCTGCGACACTGCGGCTGGGATAGCCGGTCACTGAAGCGGATCATGGCGTTGATGAGTTAGAATCGCTTTAAGGAACATGATGGAGCGAAACACAGTCAAAGTCATGCAGACCGCCCAATTTAAATGAGGATTTTGCGTGCGCTAAACTGCTCTGGGATCCACCAGCACTAATGGTAACAGTGCGCTGAATGATCCAGACATACAGAAATGTAACGTTGGAGGAGTTTTGTCATAGAAGGTATTACATGACTCATTCAGTCATTCCTTTTTCATTTGAAAGGTGGTGCTGGTGATGGTGGGGTAGTTGGATTGAATGACTGTCAGGCGCACATAATTTTGTCACACTGTAGCCTAATGTCGTTTCATATTTTTAGTCACACTCATCAGGAGTGGAAAGGAGTCCCGTAAAGTGTGTGTGGGGGGGCAAATACGTCTCAATTATTTTTTCTTCCGTCACTCCAAAAATGTTCACATTAGAGTGAAAAATGCATTCTCTGCATCTCGTTTCATAATTTCGATGTCTCCTGACCACTTCCATGTGTGCGCAATTATGCGTACAAACTGTTTGCACCTCCTTTTGAGACATGTTAAATAAAGACGCAGTTTCTATGAGCAAAATTGCTTTTGGGTTTGATAAATCACTTTACGTGTGTTAAATTAATATATTTACATTTTCTCCTCCCAGCACATGCACAATTGTGTATAAACGCCCCATATTACATATTCATTGTGGCAAATGTATGCAGACACGCTGTTTTGCACTTTTGAAAGACACAACCCTTAGTGCGCACTGTTACTAAAGTTTAAGTTTAAACAATTTTTTGCATTTGCAATTAATTTTAATACACGCAAACCTTTAGTAGGTCTGGCCCTATGTCCTGCGGTCACCCCGGTGGCCACACAAAAATATCGGGGGGGCATCTCCGCTGAAATCTCGCTTTATCATGTCTGTGATGCAAAGTCAGAAATGCACATTTCTTCAAAACTGCCCCTCCTCAGATCAATTTATTTTATTGAATTTCTCTGCAGAATTTATTTAGTTCTACTCCATGCATGTCATTGTCTGAACTGTATCCAATGGTTCAATAAATCAGTCATTAAGGAATATGACATGTTTTTTCAATGAAGTATATAAACAGTATTTAGCTTTTATTCTTATAGACCTGATCGAAAGAGAAATTCAGATTCTCAGAAAAATTGCCACTTGTCAATTAATCGTAATCGATCGATAAGGTCAGTCAACTAATGATGAATGTATTAATCGATAATTTGCATCTCTACTTTGTGGTCTGTATTTCTAAGTTAACATCAGCTGGCGTTGCATATTTTTCAGCTGTAGACAAACACAAGAGAAACGTTGAAGAAATCTGAGGATTTGTGCAGACTCTGATATGAGTCCACTGCATAGAAGCCATTGTTTTGGAGGAAGATGTGCAGTCATTAGCTTAGAAACAGAATTAGCTGAGGTCAACAACATGACCCCAAACTCTGCACTTATATGAGCTTTGTCTAACTTGTGCGTGTTCCCATAGAAACTCTGATTAAAATGACTGTATTTCTATCTCTGTACCTCTAGTATCTTAACTATCTGAATTATCTATGGTTTTATCTGCACTTCAGACCATCTGACTTGTAATATAACTTCCCAGGACACATTCGTACTTTTTACATGTGAGTGTTTGCGTTCTTCACATAGGCTACATGTGTTTGTTCGGTACAGCTCAGTATTATATCAAAGGCCCTGAACCGAAATGATTATGCCCCTAATTAAAATCATAGACTAATACTAGAACAATAGCAGAATAAAACATTAAACAAAAGGAAAGTGCGGAAAAGATAAAAAAAAAAATTAAGAAAGAAATTAAAGCAAGAAAAAGAGACAGTTAAAACAAACGCTAAAAACAGTCTTGACTAAAATTAAGAATTTAACAGTTAAAATTGTGAGTTGCAGTGCAGGTATTAGGATAGAACTAAAAAAAAAACAAAAACAAAAAAACTCTAATCAAAGACAGCTGTAAACAAATGAGTCTTTAACCTAGAGCAGGCATGTCCAAAGTCCGGCCCGGGGGCCAATCACGGCCCGCGGTCAGATTTTATACGGCCCACAGCTTGGGTTTTAGAATGTATTATTTATGGCCCGCTTGGACTGTTGAACCGAGCACATGAATCATAAAAGGTTCCAAATGCAGTTTCTCCTTTCACCTCATGGTGGCAGCACCACTTTAACTCTATCGGGCTCTGTGACCTTACAGTGAACCCTTCTCGCTAATTTCTAACCACGGCGCCTGTAAATAAAAAAACGAAAGTTGACAGTGAGGGCCGCCGCTTCCAGGAGAGATGGGAATTACAATTTTTTTTCACTGAAAATCGAGGAGATTGTGTTTGCCTAATTTTTCAAGAGACTGTTGCCTTGTTTAAGGAATTCAATGTAAAGAGACACTAGCAGACAAAACATGCATACGACAAGCTAGCAGGGAGTGAGCGCTCCGAAAAAGTGAAGCAAATTCAAGCTGCTTTAAACTCAACAGTGACTCTTCATGTGAACCTGGGAGTTCAATGAATTCACCACCAAGGCAGGCTACCAAGTTGCCAGGTTAGTTGCCTCTAACTGCTGGTGTTATGTACTTGTAGATGTGACACAAAATATGACTTTCTGAATGATTTTGTGAAAGACAAGAGTAAGAGTCATATGTTTTCATCTGAAACGTTAACAGACTTTGCATTACTGAGTAATATATGAGTAATGATTACTCATATAAGTCATGTTTAAAATGAATGTGGGGTTAAGATTTTTATCAACTTGGAAGTTTAAGATACTCTATACAGTTCGTTCTATGTTATCTGACTCCAGATGTGAAAGGAAGGCAGAATTGTTTTTTTTTTTTTTTTTTTTTTAATTTTTTCACACCTGAGTGGCCTAGATTTGGTTATATTGCCATTTAAAAAAATGATATTGTGACAATGAAAATTAAATTGTTGTAGAACAGCGCTTTTATATGTAATTTTTACCGTTCAAAAAACATCCGAAGGGACTACTGGCCCCTGGCAATCTCCACATTATCAGATCTGGCCCTCTTGAAAAAAAGTTTGGACACCCCTGACCTAGAGTTAAAAGAACTGAGAGTTTCAGCAGACCTGCAGTTTTCTGTTAGTTTGTTCCAGATTTGTGGAGCATAAAAACTAAAAGTTGCTTCGAAAACTAAAAGTTTAGCTCATTTGCTACAAATTGGTCATGTGTTAATTTTTTGACATTAATGATCTGTATTTTTAAGCTAACGTCGGCTAATGTTGCACACATTTGCAGTTGTAGACAAACAGAAGTATGAGGATTTGTGCAGACTGACATGAATGAGTCCACTGCATAGACACCACTGTATCAGAGGAGGATATGCAGCCATTAGCTTAGCAACAGAGTTAGCTGATGTCACCAAATGACACCAAACTATGTGTCATATATGAGCTTTGTCTAACGTGCATTATTCCTGTAGAAACTCTACTTTAATGTATAAAGCAAACAGAATGGATTTCTATATTTGTGCCTCCTTAAGTGTATCTAAATCATTTCTATATAAAGAGTCGATGCTACAGAACCTGAGCATCTAATTAGCATCTGTGCCATCATCAGCCTGTGATATTTCCCTCCGACTTCTTCTGAATATAGTTCATGTCCTCCATGTCTTTGTCCAACTCGTCCTTGGTGGATGCACATGTTCCTGCGTTTTACCTTTAGCTCATTTGCTACACGTGTGGTCGTTTGACATCATCGGTCTGTGTTTCTAAGCTGACGTTAGCTGGTGCTTCATGTGTTTACAGGTGTAGAAATATGAGGGTTTTTGCAGATTTAATATCAGTCCACCACATAGAAATGGGTGTGTCATTACTTTAGTAGAATTAGCTAATGATACAGTACTTCTATGAGCTGTGTTTGTGCATCTGCTGTACACAACATTTACTTTATTTTACCGTCGATGCTTCGTGTAAACGTCACTAAACAGAATCCAACACAAACCTCATGTACCTGCACTAACACCTACATCCACCTATAGAATCTGTAATTAAAAACAGCTGATTTCTATGTCTGTGCCTCATTATCTTAAGTGTAGGTTGTGTTTTTCTCTGAATCTCAGTTGATGCTACAGAACCTGAACATCCAATTATCTCACATCCTTCAAAACTTTTTTCTATGAACTCCATGGTGACTCTTCATTCAGAACTATCATCCATCCTCTGGACTCTGGGTTCATAGTATTTATCAGTGTCGTCGTGTTTAGTTTCCAATTTGTCTCTTTTCTCTTTGGATGGCTTTGACCTTTGACCTCTAAACAGCAGGTCCTCTGACTCTTCAATTCTGATAAATCAGGTTTTATTCCCACTGGTGTGTTTTTCTTTTGAACATTTATTAGTACCTGAATTATGAGTCAAACAGAAGATTCACGTTGTTATGTTGGAGGTTCTTCTGGACGTGGACCTGGTTCCTTGTCCTCCTGGTTCTGACGTCCAGGTTCTTTCAGATCCAGGATCTTCTGGACATGGACCTGGTTTCTCATCCTCCTGATTCTGACATCCAGGTTCTGTTCAGATCCAGGTTCTTTTGAATGTGGTTCTTCGTCCTCCAGGTTCTAATGTTCGGGTTCTGTTCAGATCCTGGTTCTTGTGGACGTGGTTCCTCATCCTCCTGGTGATGACATCCGGGTTGTGGACGTGGTTTCTCATCCTCCTGGTTCTGACATTCGGGTTCTGCTCAGATCCAGCTTTTTGTGTATGTGGTTTCCCGTACTCCTGGTTCTGACGTCCGGGTTCTGTTCAGATCCAGGTTCTTGTGTACGTGGTTCCTCATCCTCCTGGTTCTGACGTACAGGTTCTGTTCAGATCCAGGTTCTTGTGTGTGTGGTTCCTCGACCTCCTGGTTCTGACGTTCGGGTTCCCTTAAGATTCAGGTTCTTGTGTACGTGGTTCCTCATCCTCCTGGTTCTGACATTCAGGTTCTGCTCAGATCCAGCTTTTTGTGTACGTGGTTTCCTGTACTCCTGCTTCTGACATCCGGGTTCTGCTCAGATCCAGGTTCTTGTGTACGTGGTTCCTCAAACTCCTGGTTCTGACGTTTGGGTTCTGTTAAGATTCAGGTTCTTGTGTACGTGGTTCCTCATCCTCCTGGTTCTGACGTACAGGTTCTGTTCAGATCCAGGTTCTTGTGTACGTGGTTCCTCGTCCTCCTGGTTCTGACATCCAGGTTCCGTTCAGATCCAGGTTCTTGTGTACATGGGTCCTTGTCCTCCTGGGTCTGACATCCGGGTTCCGTTCAGATCCAGGTTCTTGTGTACGTGGTTCCTCGTCCTCCTGGTTCTGACATCCAGGTTCCGTTCAGATCCAGGTTCTTGTGTACATGGGTCCTTGTCCTCCTGGGTCTGACATCCGGGTTCCGTTCAGATCCAGGTTCTTGTGGACGTGGTTCCTCGTACTCCTGGTTCTGATGTTCGGGTTCTGTTCAGATCCAGGTTCTTGTGGGCGTGGTTCCTCTGTTCTGGGTGTGTGTATGTTGTGTCAGGTGTGTGCTTGTGTTGGTAGCAGTGTGTCTGTGCTGGTGCATGTGTGAGCGCCTCATTATTAGCATGTGTTAGCCCGTCCTGTTGGGGGGGGGGGGGGCATGCTGGGAATCCTGGCCTTTTCCGTGATCACTCTCTCACTCACCTCATTAAGTCGCCACCTCCGACTCAATTATTCACACCATTTAACACTTAGTCCGTCTCCATCGTGCCTCGGCGCCTCTCCTCCCTCCATCACCTGCTTCTTTCTTTGCTTTTCTTACTTTGCTTATTATTTCTTGTTCTCCCTCTCGTTCTCGGTTGTTGTTTCCATTTCTCTGATTGGTCGGTCGTGTATTGATCTGCTCGTCGATACTGGAATCGTCCAGTTCATTTTGTTTTCTCTTTATGAGTCGACGTAGATTCACACCCTGAAGGTACAAAAGCAACACAGTCTGCTGAAGATAATGAAACAAAAACAACCAGCTCATATATTTAACACTGGTATCCAGGTGAGCATATTATGCCATCTTTATATTTCATATTATTAAAGATCCTATTATTTTTCACAATTTGTTTTAGGTCAGAAATGCAAAGTTGTTTATTTTTGTATGATTTTTAAAATTCTGACCCATCCACTAAAATCATCACATTATAAACAACGTTAGATTCCTAGACTAACACCCTTCTACCAAGTGAGTACAAAATTCACACTGACACATTTAGCATTTAACATTTGACCTAGCACAAAAAAATAATAATGTACATTAACCAATGTTGGTGTTAACAATTGACATATGACAAGGTGAAAAAATAAAAATTGGATCAGTTATTTATTTATTTTTCTGTAGGACCCCCCCCGCCACTATGGTCCTTCACTATGCCTAGTGCACTGGCAATGACTGAGGAGGGATCATTTTATGTACACTCTGTTGTTTGCTCTGTTTTGTTTTGTTCTGTTTTTCTATGGTGCTTGCTGCGATTGATATACACCCATTCTTACTTCAGATTTCTGTAAGGACCATTCAACACTGCACTTGCATTATACTGAGAAAACTTCAATGAGAAGATCTTGATTAAAAAAAAAAAAAAGTCTATTGACATCACAAGCATGGCATTTAAAGGGTTAAAGATATGACAGTTATTGAGGCCATGTCCACACAAACCACACCTTTTCCTATCCATTCTTTTTCTTTGTTGTTTTCAAAAAAGTGCAACGTAAACACAGTCATTTCAGGAAATATCTGCGTCCACTGAACCCCTGAAAACAACTGATGTAGTCCAGATGCCAGGCCTGTTTGTGACGTAATGCTCTCGCAAAAAATGAAGACGTGGAGCATGCGCATAAAGCTTGCGTGTTGTATACAAACCATAGACTACTGAAGAAGAACAATAGCAACAACTCTTCGTGGTAGATCCAAGAGCATATTGTTAGCTATGGTTGTTTGTTGCTCATTGTAACGAAAGAGTAGCTGAAGATTTGGATTTAATATTTCCAAAAAGCTAAATAGCTGTTGTAGCACCACCACTACTCTGTAGTATGTCAATGTTGTTGTTGTAAAGTGGCGTCTTGCTTCAAGGAGGAACAGTTAGAGAGGTGGGGCTACAACATCATCATTTTAGAAAAGTTGCAGTTTGAAAGTACAGACAAAGACGCAAAACCAGTGTTTTCAAATGTATCCACTCTGGGACCCGGTTTCAAAAAGTTGCAGGTTCAGTGACTGAAAACACTGGTTTCGTGTGGATGAAAGGCCTATTGGATACAAAACTTTTGCAGATATGACCGGAACCATCTTCAAATGGACAGGGCCTGAGTATTAGGTATTTTTGTTTATTGCTCAAGTTGATGAAATACAAAAAAATGTGAAAGAAAGAAAAACAAATCTTATGAAAAACCTTCTGACATTAGTACAATGCTGTACAGATTCTGCGCTTTAGGTGTTTAAAGGACCTCTATGGGTGGACACCAGAGGGGTGAGACGCCTGTTCCTGCAGACGTTTCCATTGGTGGTTTACAGGTTTAGTACTGATCTGCGGACGGTGTAAGGATATCAGCCTTTGAATTTGTCCAAGATGAAGGGAAACGTACATGATGGAAACGCTGTTTAATTACCCTGCTTTACTCACGAACATTGAGCACAGTTTTGCTAGTGTTTTTTATGCAAACGTTTAAACCTCTAGAGTCGATGAGGAGAAATGTCTTAAAACACCTCAGGAGGAGTTTGCCTGGAGTCTGTGTTTTAGCGACAGACTCTGTGTTTTTATCAATCTGAACATCGTTTTATGCTAATTTCCTGTTCAACCCTGTGGGTTCATGTGTTTGATGCTGTGTCACATTCAGAAATCCATCTGAACCCCTGGGGGTTAAGAGGAGTTTCTCCATTTTTACAAACTTTATTCAATTCACCTTTAAATAACACAAAACCCAAGTGTTTTATATGAACATATTCAGAACAATCACAGCTTTATGGAACTGACACCTGTTTCTGTTCTGGTTTACGGCAGAAAGAGATATTTCATCCCAAATGCTGAAAATCTGAAAACACACCTTCACTCATGTGTTAAGTCTGAACTTCACTAAAGAACTGGAATATATGGAGAAAAGAATAGGGAAGTGGAGAAAACATTTCTCTTCATTTTTGTTCATTTTTGCTAATTTTCTAGATTTGTTTGCTCATGTTTAATCATTTTCTGGATTTTTTTTTTTTTCAACTTTTGTTCATTTTTCAGATCAGTTTCTTCCTTTTTGATTTGGATTTACCAACGTCTTAGTTGCACAAAAGTAGTTAATTTTCTTGAGGATTTTTTGGTATTTGTTAATTTTCTAGACTAATTTACTCATTGTCATTGTATTTTAGAAGTATTTGAAATGCTTTACTACAGTGTAAAATGATAAAAAAAATATTAATGAAAACATAGCAAAACCATGAAGAAAATGTGCCGGTGCTGAACTCAGATGGTTAACAGTAGAGCGGTGAGTTAATAAAGGAACATGTCTCCATCGGTGTCAAATATAATCAATAACTTTAGTAAAGAATCACAGAAAACTGAAGGTACTTGACTTCTACGACACGTCTGGACTCATAAATGGTGTTTGTACCTGAAAGAAAAGTCAGTAAATGAATAAAAAAAATGTGTGTTCGAGGTCGGAGGCTGTAAATCCGTGACTGTATTTGAGACCAGGTTGATTGAGAGGCTGTCGCTGGGAAATGGAAAATCAGAGTCTCACTCCTCATGTAATGGCTCCAAGAACCCTCTGATTAGATGATTGTATTAACATGAGCCTCTGGGTAAGTGGTCTCATTTGGACAATATTGCTGAAACCCACCGTTGATTGGCTTCAGACTCCCTCTAACTCCACACCAGAAACAGATGTAAACTCCTGTTTCTGCCACATTGTCATGAATCACATGTGAATCAGCTGTGAGGGCCAGTTTATTATGAACAGCCGGTCCATGAGCGTATGTTTGGCTCATTAACCCTCTGGTATCTGGCCCATAGAGGTTCTTCTAATCACCAAAAGCACATAATCTGCACAGTAACTCTAATAATACCTACATGTTTGGTTTGAACTTTTGTGCATTTTTGTTTTGTTCCTCTGGTGTCGGTTTTTCCTGTCCTAGTGAATCTGAATCCTCAAGGTGTTGGATCATTAACCCACCGATGGGAACCTGATCTAAGTTTGGACCATCGTGGGTCCGATTGGTCAGGTTTAGACTGTTGTGGGTTTGGTTTGGAGGCAGTCCGGTTGGACTGATTTGGAGGCTGTCCAGTGGGTTGGGTTTAGACCATCGTGGGTCCGGTTGGACTGGTTTGGAGGCGGTCTGGTGGGTTGGGTTTAGACCATCATGGGTCTGGTTGGACTGGTTTGGAAGCGGTCCAGTTGGACTGGTTTAGAGGCGATCCGGTTGGACTGGTTTGGAGGCGGTCCGTTGGGATGGGTTTAGACTGTTGTGGGTCCGGTTTGGAGGCGGTCCGGTTGAACTGATTCAGAGGCAATCCGGTTGGACTGGGTTGGAGGCGGTCTGGTGGGTTGGGTTTAGACTGACATGGGTCCGGTTTTTAGGTGGTCTAGTTAGGCTGCTTTAGAGGCAATCCGGTTGGACTGGTTTGGAAGCGGATTGGTGGGTTGGGTTTAGACTGTCGTAGGTCCAGTGGGACTGGTTTGGAGGCAGTCCGGTTGGACTGGTTTGGAAGCGGATTGGTGGGTTGGGTTTAGACCGTCATAGGTCCAGTGGGACTGGTTTGGAGGCGGTCTGGTTGGACTGGTTTGGAGGCAGTCCGGCGGCCATGCTTCATCAGCTGCCTCCTGGCAGTGGTGGCGGCGGCGGCCACAGCGACACAGATGTTGACCGAGCTCATTAAGTAAATGGGGCTGTAATTGATTTGGGTCGATGGTGTCTCCGTGGCGATGTGTGCACAGGAGGCGGGGCTCTGGGGAACCGCTCGAACTGATTCAATAAATGCAACGTGTGGGTTTTCAGATAACGCCAGTCTGTGCAAACGCTGATGGGGATTAGTTGGACTGGAGTTAATGTTGGGTCCAGAGGTTGGAGAATGAAAGCCGGTACCTGGGTCTGAGTCGAACACCAGCATCACTTTAACCATGATCACAATAAAGGATCGATGCTTCGACTGGGTTGGTATAGTTAGACACCTGCACTGAGACTATTCTGGGATGGATGTATTTACCAGTTTACATCTAGTCTCATAATCACAGTATTTCCTTATTTTAACATGTTCCAATGTACTCTTTATTTGTTGTTTTTTAATTTTGTAATAAAGGGTTATACCATCAGAAATCTGTGGAAATAATGGAAATAATCTTATAATTAAAGGAATAATCCAGATTGCACACTAACAGACAACCTTTATAAACAGACTCAGAACATAACACAACAAAAACACATGGATTTGCTCTAGTTTTCTGGTTTGCATGTGTGATTTTGTAGATTTGTGTAATAAATCCCATGTTAAGTCTATCTGTGTTGATGTGTCGTAGTAAACACACACCAGTTTTTCACTTATTCTACATTTAAAACCTTTAATTTCACATGTAGACCCAGAGGTTTCCTCTTGAATACATGTGTTTCTGTTACCTTCATGTCTGTTTTTAGTCCTTCCACCTGCTGTAAACCCTTTGTCCACATGTTTTTAGTCCTTCCACCTGTTTTAAACCCTTCGTCCACATGTTTTTAGTCCTTCCACCAGTTGTAAACCCTTCATGTTTTTAGTCCTTCCACCTGCTGTAAACCCTTTGTCCACATGTTTTTAGTCCTTCCACCTGTTGTAAACCCTTCATGTTTTTAGTCCTTCCACCTGTTGTAAACCCTTTGTCCACATGTTTTTAGTCCTTCCACCTGTTGTAAACCCTTTGTCCACATGGTTTTAGTCCTTCCACCTGTTGTAAACCCTTTGTCCACATGTTTTTAGTCCTTCCACCTGTTGTAAACCCTTCATGTTTTTAGTCCTTCCACCTGTTGTAAACCCTTTGTCCACAAGGTTTTAGTCCTTCCACCTGTTGTAAACCCTTTGTCCACATGTTTTTAGTCCTTCCACCTGTTGTAAACCCTTTGTCCACATGGTTTTAGTCCTTCCACCTGTTGTAAACCCTTTGTCCACAAGGTTTTAGTCCTTCCACCTGTTGTAAACCCTTTGTCCACATGGTTTTAGTCCTTCCACCTGTTGTAAACCCTTTGTCCACATGTTTTTAGTCCTTCCACCTGTTGTAAACCCTTTGTCCACATGTTTTTAGTCCTTCCACCTGTTGTAAACCCTTCATGTTTTTAGTCCTTCCACCTGTTGTAAACCCTTTGTCCACATGTTTTTAGTCCTTCCACCTGTTGTAAACCCTTTGTCCACATGTTTTTAGTCCTTCCACCTGTTGTAAACCCTTCATCCACATGTTTTTAGTCCTTCCACCTGTTGTAAACCCTTCATCCACATACATCAGTGCTGTTTGTGTGGTTTCTCTGTGAGCGATGGGTTGATATTGTTGTCTCCGGGGTCTGATCTCCTCAGAGCGCCGGTGCATGGATAATTAAACCCTATTATCAGGACGCCTAATTGGCCGTGATACTGTCAGGGCTAAGGCATACATCCTCTGGTTAAATCCAGTCCCTCAGAGGGAACTGAAGATGGAGCCGAGTCCAGGCCACGATGGCCTGTTTTTTTCATCTATTTAAGCATCGGTTGGATGATGTTCATTTACAGCAGGTAACTGGAACGTCTCAGCAGGTTCTTTATGGAAACTCAAATGACCGTTATGGCCTCGAATTAAACCTCTGAACCTGATTAACATCATTTGCATCATAATTTTCACATCATTTCAGATCGGTGGAGACTCCAGAGAACCACCCTCAGCGCAGTACAACCCGTCACAGTGTTTTACATCAGTTTAGTCTTTGTTCTTGTGATTAAAATGAGCCTTTACATTAACCCTCCAGTATCCCACCTATAGAGGTCCTTTAATCACCTCAAGTGTGTAATCTGCACAGTGCCTTAGTAATGGGAGAATTGTTTTTCAAGGTTTTTTATTTTTGTATTTTTTTTCCATTTCATCAAGTTCAGCCCTAATCAAAAATACCAAATACTGTTGTCATATAGTTTTAACCTCTTTTTTTTTTAACCTTTTAAATGCCATGTTTGTAATATAAACAAACCATATTGTTTAAAAGTTCATGGGAAGGAATGCTTCTAGGACCAAAAGAGAGTTTGTTGGACGTGCTCTTTGGAAAAAGGGATTCATAAAGTAGATAACAAAATGGAAGAAAACTCCAAGGCACTCTCTTTAAACATTAAAATGCCTTTATTACCATGCAATGGTAATAAAACCATATTGTTTGATGAAAACGAAAACACACTTTTTTTTTTTATTCAATATTCTACATAATTGGATTAGGTTGTTTTTTTTTTTCATCCTGTCATATGTTAATGATTAACACCAACATTGGATAATATACCATTTTATTTTTTGTGCTAGGTCAAATATTAAATGCTAAAATGGGTCAGTGTGCATTTTGAACTCACTAGGTAGAAGGGTGTTAGTGTAGGAATTTAACATTATTTACAATGTGGTGATTTTAGTGGATGGATCAGAATTTTAAAAATCATGCAAAAATGAACAACTTTTGAATTCTGACCCAAAATAATATGACCTTTTATAACATGAAATGTGCAAAATATGCTCACCCAGATACCAGAAGGTTAACATTTTAACTGACTCCTGCTTTTGATTAAACCCAGTTTCGTCTTTCTGTAGTATTGGACTCTATGGGATGTAATTTCAACTGACAGTGTCCAATGCTCATCTGTTAGATTTATATTAAAGCTTTCTTCATAAGTTTGCTGGATTTAATTTGTTTTCATTAAAATATAATGTAATAAAGAGCATGAAAACAGTTAGGTTAAACCCATTTTTATTATTAAGGAGGATAAAACAATAAAACACATAATATCAGTGACAGTGTCTCCATATATTTGGTCTGAACATCATTAAATGTAACTGATGATGAAGGAAAACAGTGACTTTACCCTAAAACACACAACACAAACTACTGTAGGTTAAAGTGGATGAACCAGACGCTGAACAGGCTGAAATACACTCACAACATCACAAAACTAATGCTACAAACTACCCATCATGCACCGCTCTTTGTCCTTTTGGAAGTGCCATCCAGTGCTTGTTTTCGTCTTCTCAAATTCTCGTCATCATCATCTTCGTCATCTCCAGCTTTCCAAGCTGTAAAATACAAGTCAATAGTGATGTCCTGGGAAAAAGACACAGTTTAGTTTCAGTCAAAATGATCCAAATTTCACATTTCAAAGTCCTGTCTGTGATAAATGAGGACGTCGGGTGGATGTTAGAGGTGAACAGCGCCGTGGTCGGTCCTGATGAAACAGAAACAGAACAGAGTCATTAGGATTCAACAGTACAGACAATGACAACCAATGAAAATAGATCTGACCTTTGACCTCCATCAGATGGAGGTGTCCTCTTCTCTTCCCCCTCCACCTCTTCCCCTCCTCCTCCTCTTATTTCTCCTCCTCTTCCCCTTCACCACCACCTTCTCTTCTTATTTCTCCTGCTCCTCCTCCTCCTCCTCCTCCTCCTCCTCCTCCTCTCCCTCCTCCTCCTCCATCTGACCAGGTTTAACCCGGTCACTTCCGGACGTCATGCCGTCTTCGTCCCCTCTTTGTCCCACATTCTGACACCATGTCCCACATTCAGAAATTCAACAGAATCAAATCAGTTTTACATCAATGTGTCCCACATTAAAAGGTCACAATGAAAACCACAGCCATTTATTATTATATAGTTCAATTTTGTTTATTTCAATTCATTTTATTGGTTGTTTATTAATTTTTTTTTGTTAATGTTGTCAGTTATTTTGTTCATTTCTGTTCATTTTATTGATTATTTTGCTCATTTTTTGCTTATTTCTGTTCACTTCATATCTTGTTTTGCTCATTTTATTTGTTAGATTTTTTTTTATTTTAACAAATAATTCTTAAGTTTTTTGATCACTTAATTAGCTATTTTAGTTATTTCCTTCTTCAAGAGGAGAAAACTTCAGGTTGTGTTGATCTGATCACTTATTTTGGATCAGTAATGGTGTTAATTTATTTTATACGTTGGTCATAAGATGTCAGCGTCTGTCTCAGTGTTGGACACATGTCCAACGTGTCCTGGTTTATTGTCTTCCATCCAGTTTTCACCTCCTATTCCTTTATTTTTTATTTTTCTTTGTGGTTTTGTGACGTTTAAATGCCATCTCATTGTCAGTCCTTCTGGATGGACAGTATAAGCTCTGCCCTCCATCTTTGTCCATTCCATGTCACTTTGGGGACATTTGCCACCGTCCGTGGCGTTAAACATGCTTCATTATGAAGTCTTTTATTTCCCGGCTGCGATGACGCATCTGAGTCAATTCCTGTTCAACCTTTGACCTCTGAGCCAGAACTCGCTCCAGTGCCGTCTGTCTTACAGCAGCGTATGGTGGTGTGCGACGGTTCTAATCCCAGTCTGAGTTTATGTTGGAGCTGAATCTCACTCATATATTTGTTGTATTTTCTGTCCAATCTTTCATGAACGGGATAAATTATAAAAAGTGTCTCCAGTTGATGCATTTGATATAAAACAGAAAACAGTGTGAGCGCCGTCCGAGCCTCGGCCTGGTTTTTGGACTGTATACCCAGCGTTTTTCTGTCTCTTAAATGTGTTGCTCTGAGGAGATTCCAGACACTAAACTGGGTTACCTGCCAAAAGGAGGTTAGAAATCCCAGAAGAAGAGAGAGAACGACACAAGAGGAGGAAAAAACACAGGAATGGAATTACAGATGGAAAAGAGCAAAGGCTGATGGGTATTCAGTCTCCGGGTGGAGGGTTTATTTTTCGATTTCAGCCCTTTTGCAGTCGTTCAGTGTTCTGTTTAAACGTTCCGTAGCTTAGAAGGTTTAAGTCTAAATGAAAAGCATAATCAAAGCAAAAGAGAAACGTGTCAAAAACACAAATGTGAAGAAAAATGAAGGAATCAGATCAAAAGAACAAACCAATGATAGACAAATGAACAAAAAACAATAAACCAACAATAGCCAAATAGAAAATAATAATATAATCATTGTCCAACCCACTGTTTATTATAACAGTTTATTACAGTAATGGGTTTTTTTTTTTTTGTTTTTGTGCCTCAGACTCATTTCTGGTTGTTGTATTTTGCACTAATACACTCATAATTGATTTTTTTTTTTTTTTTTTTTTTTTTTTTTTTTTTTAATTTAATAAATATTACTAATAGTGATCATTTCAGTCAGGACCAAAATCAACTCTTTACCCATAAACACCCACTGCTAATTTTGTGTCAGTTTCCAAATGAATTTTTCTCTCTATTTAACCTTTCTTAAGTGATTTATCATCATTTATTATAATAATATTCTCTGTATTTTACATTTTCACAGTAAATTATGTATTTTTCTAGATTTAATTTAGATGCTCATGAAAACTCAATAAATTCAAAGTTTATTATATTAAAACAGAGAAAACTCTAGAAAAAGTTACTTTATCAGCAAAGATTTCAATAACTGAATGTAAAAGCAAGCGTCTACAACCACTGTTATTTGTCAGACTCCATGGGTTTTACTGGTGAATAATTGGTGTAGAAGAGGAAAAGATTGGTGATATAAATGAGCTCTTAGCTATTGATAGTACTGACAGGATTAGTGGATCAGTTGGTAATAAACAGTTTACATCAGTGGATGTTTGGGTGTTTATGGGTTAAACCCTTAGACATTGAACATTTTTATCATGATGGATTTTGTTTTTGCCAACTTCAGTAGGTCCATCCATTCTAACTAAAGACCATCATGCATTGGACATTAAACCCATTCAATCTGCAGCAGGTTCATGGACTGAAGTTGTCATTGGTCTTAAATTCATCACCTGTGGTTTTGGAGTCATCACCATCTCCTCTAAACCTGACACTTTTTCACTCATTTCACCTTCAACAAATAATCTAAGAATTTATATCTAGTAAAGTCAACAGCGTAATCAAGGTTTTGAGCCAATAATGTTGTAAATTATTACAATATAGCCCTAGAATTAAAAGAAAATGAAAGAAAAAAAGAAAAATAAGAATAATCCTTATTTGTTGTAGGACTAAATTTCATGGATTTTTTTTTTTTTTTTTTTTTTTTTGCAGCTTTTGTGCATTTTTCTCATAAAATATCTGCATAATTGACGGAATAGTTGTCAGATTCATTCATTAATATGTCCTGTTCTTGTCATTGTCATTAACAATGTTGCAAACATTTTACATTACTGATTTTATCACATTAGTTTTATTACATTATTGATTTTATAACATTATTGGTTTTATTACATTATTGGTTTTATTTTATTCTTGGTTTTATTTCATTATTGGTTTTATATCATTATTGATTTTATTACATTATTGGTTTTATTTTATTCTTGGTTTTATTTCATTATTGGTTTTTATAGTATTGTCGGTTGCTTATTTTATCTGTGGAGTTTTGCAGTGGTTCTACTTGTAGAATCCAGATGCTGATACCAGTCTCAGGAGTCCAGATGGAGTCGGTTCTGGTTCTGGTTCTGGTTCCGGTTCCGGTCTGGCGGGGATTGTGTCTTGAAACAAATCCAACTTATGTCGGTTACTGCTGAAAAACCGACCCATTTGTTAAACACTGTTGAGGTTGATCTGATGGAACATTTGCATATGATGAAGTTGTGGTTTTCAGTTCAGAGGATGGAGAAGGATGATCCTGACACCGACCCCAGATCTGACCCCAGATATGATCCCAGATTTGAGCGATGAAGCCCAAACAGTAAGGACATTAGATTTGCTGAAACCTGACCTCCATGTGTCCTGGTGGACTGTCGTTTATCCACAGACCCGTATCTGTGTCTGTTCTGGGTTTATGCTGAACTCGGTGGTTCATAAATACACCATGTTGTTGCTGATTCTGTGGTTTCCTGTTTTCCTGGGTCGTAGAATGTGGTTTTATTTCTGCTGTTTGGAGCTGAGGTCTAGTATGAACAACACTGAGTCTGTTCAGTGGAGTCGACATTGAACTGAACAATTACACAGTTGAACCATGACCACAGCTTCCATTGATTCCATCAAGTTTTGTTACATAAATGGCGGCCTACGTTTTGGGCAAATGGGGCTGCTGTGGCCACCGAGAACATAATGTAAACCTAGCTTTAAAAATCTGGCCCAGCCGAAGCGTCTGTCATGCTGCTCTGTGTTTTCCTCAGTTACACTACACAGCATGTGGGTATGCCTCAATACTGATGTGCTCAAGACCCAATGAATCGACTGCTGAATTCATTGCCAACTCTTTTGAGAATCAATTTGGATCAATTTAATCGATTCGTTGTTGCAGCACCACCAATGATGTCATCAGAGTGAGCAGAGGTTAAACCTGCATCCATCAACGCTTCATTCTGACTGGGTTTTTCCCAAAACATAAACTGAAGCGCAGCTAAAGTGCCGTGAAAGCCCTGGGAACAGAGAACAGCCTTGGGTTTGACTGTAAAACAAACCTGTAACGTGGTAATGAGACGGTTTTACAGGCTGTGGATCCACATGTGTGGGCGTCTCACCTGAAAAATCCACTCATTCATTCGCAACACTTAATACATGGTGAAAACATGAGCAGAATGCGTGTGAAGAGTGGGAGACAAAAAACCAAAACCTAAAGAATCTGCCGCTGGTGAGATTATGGAGGAATGAAATAAACAACATCGACGACTGCTTTCAGGAATTTTCTCTTGAATCGTGTTTCATTCGGTGCATTTGCATATTTTTCCAGTAACGTGTTTTTCGAAGGTCATGTAAACACCACATTCAGATTGTGTAATGACGGCGGGGGTTCAGTGGAACCTGGTTCTTCTTTAATGCGTAACAGCTCTGTGTACAAAGCCTCGACAGACACGTTTTATACAAACCTGTTTGTGAAAATGTCACCGTTGATGTCAGTGATCGACAGCGTTTGACTGACAGCCTCTTAAAGTCTGTCATTATTGTTATTATTTGTGTGTGTGACAGACGTCCAACATGAAGGTTCACGTTAAAATATAGTTCAAATATAAAAATCAGGCGTCGACATGTCACCAACATTGACAGCATTAAAAAATACAACATAAGTGTTTTATTTAGGTGTTGACAGGAGGCGTGGATGTGTTCAGTGACATTAGAAAGCATGTATTAAATCCACAGTTAAAAAAAAAAAAAATGTTTTTTTATGGACTTATGGTGGCTTTTGCCCCTTACATAAAAGAGTAAATGTGCCTTAAAGGGTTTATTTGTAGTATTTTTGCTTTCAAATATATATATATATATATATATATATATATATATATATATATATATATATATATATATATATATATAAAAAAATGCTACAATTCACATCATAATGTTTCTAATACAGATGTGTGAAGCCAAAGATGCAGATGTATTGACCTGAACAGATATGAAGCGAATTTATTTCCATTGATGGGTCGGGGGATTTATGTGACCACTAGAGGAAATATTGGGTCACTCAAGGCCAAGTGGAGGGTGAGAACCATAAAGAAATAACTGTTGAAGTCATAGAACAGAACTGATAAAACTGGCATCATTGTTTTCTCCACGGGACTCAGCTGTAAATTGAATGGAGTAGGATGGGAAATGTCAGCGTTTCTTCTACTCGAGTCAGTTTCATTCTGAGGCTTATAAAGGTAAAAACTTATTATGGGATGTTCTTATCTTTGCTAAGTTGCCGTTGGTTGATCCGTGGTTCAGACTAAACTGTGACAGTACAGAGCTTGTTTGTTGGGCTCAAACAGATCTTTAGTTCAGTTACTGACAGAAAACAGACGGGATTAGTGGTTTTACTATGGCAGTTTTCAGTCTAAAAACAGAGCTAAGTTAACAGGGCTTAGCTATCAGAGCTATAATGTAAACTATCAGCTGCCAAGTCAACATTGTCAGACATTATGTTATTTTATCCACTGTTAAAATAAGCATCTATGACAGTGGTTCTCAACCTTTTTTGGCTCATGACCCCATTTTAACATCACAAAATTCTGGCGACCCTAGATATTCAAAACAGAGATTTTTTTTTTTTTTTGCTAAAATGTATTTGTTTTTGATCATGTAATAGTTTGCTATACTATGTTGCAAATAAATGTTAATTTTAGACAACATTTAGTCTATATAATGTATATTATTATTGGATGGAGGCAGAAAAGCCAGGTGTAGATTACTGCACAAAGTGAGAATTTTATTTTCCTTTGTCAGGATATGTACAGTCAGTCCAGCTTGTATTTTCAAGGCTGACAATTAATACTGAACAAACAATAACTCAAACTATGAATTATGAAAGAGCTACAGCATCTGAAACCGACCACAATGAACATTTGAAAGATAAACAGTGCCACAGTGCTTCAGTTTCAGCTTCACAGTTTGTCATGTCTTTTATGTATTGTGATTGTCTCGCTCAACTCACCATATATTTTTTTAATTAGTAAGTTTTAATTTTTATTTGTATCAATTACTAGAAATTTCAGGTGACCCCACTTGAATGTCGGGTGACCCCACATGGGGTCCCGACCCCAAGGTTGAAAAACACTGGTCAATGAGTTTGAGTTTAATTAAACTTGATGATTCCATAAAACAGATGTGGAAACTATGACCTTTAACCTTCATTCAGTGACTGATCCAGTCTGTGGATACATAGGGTTGGTTCCATGGTGGTTCTGGTTCTAAGTGTATTCTGATACCAGACTGAGCAGAGTCTATAATATCAGTACTATATAGAAATACTTTAAATGCTTTTCTATTTATTAGCAATATAAATAGTAATATGTTCTGATTATAAACAGGGTTGCTTTGACTATTGAAACTATAAATTACATTTTGCTGAAAATACTCAGGACTTTTACTTGTATTTTTTATATTGTATATTTATATTTTTACAGTGAAGCGAAGGGTCTTTAGTACCGACTCATAGTTCTTTACTTTTCCTTTTTTCTATGCAGTGTTTTGGCAGTTAAAGCATCAATAAAATGCAGATGTACCTTCTTCCAGAACCTTCTGTTTTGGGTCCAGTCAGTCTCCACACGTCATCTTTATAGTTTTATTTGTGTTGTTCTATGAATAAAACACGTTTAATGCAAATCAACAGTGTCTCCAAAAAATCCTGTGGTGAACAAACAAAGCTGCTGTTTTTCGGCGGTGTCAGCGCTCTGTGAATGAACTGGCAGCATAAATAAAGTCAAATAAAGTCTAATGATGTCCCTGGTGTGAGTGGACCTGGAGGCCAGAGGACGGAGCGGCTGATTGGATGACTCCACAGCCTCCGTACGACCACCAACCTCACTTCTATTTCCACGCCGGGGGTTCATCTGTTGAACAGATGATGTTTCAGTCTCCTCGGGTGTTGGTGTGTGCAGAGGATTATGATGTTTCAGACTTTGAATAAAGCCAAGGCTGCAAAATGTGCTGCGGTGCTGCAGTGAGCATGCTTGGTGGTGAGGCCAACCCTGACAGCAGTGTAATGAAGGCATCTGCTGCTCAGTTCGCTGAGTCCACCTCTTTCTGTGGGATCCCCCGCCCGAGCTCAGCAAGCAGTCCATTTAAGGGCACTTTGGCTCCAGCGGGGAGGGGTCAGGGGTCACTGACGGAACAGGAAGCCGCCGTCAGGTCGGGGTCGCCAAGGTCAGGTTGAAGGAACACGCTGACATTTTGGGAAATGCTGTTGTTTATCATCTCCCTCAGAACCTGACCGGAGGATCAATACCATCCTCTCCTGTTGGATTGTGGGTCCAGGATGCATTCAGGTCAGATTCATCACAAAAAACAATCTATTTAAAATCAACTAAAGCCTCTGGATTTTAACGTCCTGTTTGTTAAAGGTAGGGAATCCCAGGAGTTAAAAAAAAACCCAAACTACTGTCTTCACATTAATAGATAAAAACAGCAGGCATAAGTGTAAAAATGACTTCAGGTCAAAATTACTGATTAAAGAATGTCATGAAAACAACAATAAGACAACAGAAATAACACAAAATATGATAAATAATACAGTCAATAATAAAAATAAAATCAGTGCTCTAATGCAACCTTTGTATGTTTTTTTTTTTTTATTGATTGTTATTTCTTCACTAAATTGTGTTTTTCCAGATTCAGGGCTCAAAATTAACTTTTTGACCTAGGAGCACTGTGCTCCTAACCCTAAAAAGTTAGGAGCACAGGCTAAAATCTAGGCGCACCACTATTATATAAAAAATTTGGAGAACAAGCAAAACTCTTGGCCATACCAAGTAATATTCCTATATGTATTTAAGCAATGTTAACAACCTAGAATAAAGTATTTGAATAGAATATGAAAGAAAAAGCTTACATTGACACAGGTGCAAAACAATTGTCAATGTGTGGTATATACTTTAGTTGGTTCTTGGAGAAGAAAGACGAATCACACCATTATTTGCAACAACCAACTCCGGGACTCGACTCCGGGAAGATTTCATCGCGGATTAGCCTTCTGTTAACATGGAAACGGTGCCTAGAGTGCCTGAATCCGGAAACTTTTGATACCAGGGTCCAGGGTGGAACGTTATCGATACGCTCCGCATTCCAGCTCCGTGTTAACGCGAGTCGGAGCGTTCCGGGGTAAAATATGACGTCACCGCATGCGCGCGCAGCCAAGAACCGCCAGTTAACCCACTCCGGGCCAGTTGGTGGCGGTAATGCGCCTCCAAGCTGGTTTGCCAGCCTCTATGACACAATAAAGCTGCAGAAAAAGAAGGAACAACCACAACAACAATGGCCGGTTTAAGAACAACATACGTGCTGCTAACTGTGCTCAGCTCGTCTGTCCAGACAAAGAAGTCCAGCGTCTTTGTACGACCACTCGCCATTGTTGTTTGTAAATAGTGTTGTCCGCCTCCTCCTCTTCTTCTTCTCCTCATTTAAAGGCTGTCTAAACCGGAAATTGTTTGTGCGCAGGCGCCTGTTTTACCACCACTGTTTCACTACAGCTCTACATCGCCAGCTACTGGGCTGGCATGGCCACTACAGCGTATTCAGCCGTCCTCGCGGACTCATGTTAACGCAGATCGTTATCATAGCGGCGGCGTCTTAACGCGGAATGATTTTATAATGCAAAGGAGAAATCTTTGCGGAGTGTTGCTGTGTAAACGTACCCTTAGTCACTGTGGTCTACACCACGCCTGAAGTCAGGAGATTGTTTCAAACGTCGGTGGAGTTATTTGATCCCTTTGTTTATGCCACCTGCGCACGCGAGGGGGCGGGGACTAGATTTTCCACTTCAGTCAGCGGGGCGTGGAGCTTGTTTATTTTCAGCTGACGAGTTACTTCTGCAGCCATTATTCTAGGCGCACGTATTAATTTTCGCTCATTTTTTTATTGGCGCACCGTGCGATCGTAATCTCAAAAACAGTCGCACTACCGAAATTCTCAGGCGCATGCGACCGTAATTCAGTCGCAGTCACGAGCCCTGCAGATTTCTGCCTTTTAAACATAAAAATACCAGTTGACTTTACAAGAAACATTAATGACAAATATTACAGAATTATGTCACCTCTGGTCTATTTACATCATGTAGAATCATCTCATGTAGAGAAAAAAAGTATGATTATTAAAGCTTTTTATTTTTCCATCATGTCTGGACCTTCTCCCTCTGTTTTTCTTAAAATGAAGATGTAGATTTTCTCAGATTTGATCAGTTTCAGCCTCAGATTCAAGAATGTTGTGTTAAAACTTTCTAAGTTAATATAAGATGATGACTTAATGTTACACTAAAAGCATGTGTAGAATCATAAGGAATCATAAGATACTACTGAATAAACTAAGAACAGGCAGAATATTAAACCATGGTCAGGGTTCGGTTGGTGCAGCAAATAAAAACATTATATGTTATAACATTATAAGCAATTCATTACGACATATATATATATATATATATATATATATATATATATATATATATATATATATATATATATATATATATATATATACACAGTGCAATAGTTCTGTCATTGCTGCGTCATTATGTTTAAAATGGCCAGAATTATTACCCCGCCACCTGAAGGGGAGGCAAGGGGTATTGTTTTTGGTTCGGTTTGTTTGTTAACACTTTAGCAGCAAAACTATTGGCTGAATTCATACCAAACTGGGTTTATAGATTGCCAGTGACCCAGAATAGATGTGGTTATATTTTGGGAAAAGTAGGTCAAAGTTCATATTTTTGATGAATTTTTAAAATCTTTTTTCTTCTCCCATTTACTTATAATGGACACAATTTCAAATATCGGTAAAAACATCAATTTTGTTTCAATTTTATTTCAAACTTGACACATATAGAGAGGCAATCTGACATCAGCACATGCATAGACATGATGACATCAGCTGGATCAATGCCAAAATAAGCTACAATATGTGCGAGGGGTGGGATTTGTTGTGCTTGGCACCACTTGTTACGTCATTGGCTTTATTACATTATCTGTTGCTACACTTTGTCTTTTTTTAAGGTAAATCTTAAGGTAAAGTCTTTAAAACATTAACCCTCATTAGTTCAAACTAAGGCCCATGTTTCTGTCTGAACTTCAATCAGAACTGAACGAGCTGTGGTTTTACATTAAAGACGGCTTTTGAAGGTGGATGAACCTGTTCTGACCAAAAGTATAAAAAGGAAACAGGAAACGTGAAAGCGCCGCCATATAAATCTAACGGCCGGCCAATAACTGCACCTTACATATGGAAGCCGTTGCCGCAGTTGGCTGTAAACTTCCTGTTACTGCCTCTCAAAGCGACGGCGTATGAAGCGCTTTGGAAAAGTGACGAGTTGCAGATTAGCCTGAAGAACGGTCAAGGACAAGGATTTAAAGAGTAATCCTCCGACTGGTCTCTCTTCTCCTTTGAGTTGGTCCAATCTTTGATGCCAGGCATTAGTTTCCATGGACTCACAGATGGAGCTCTATTCTTTATCTGCTCACGATGCATAAATACTTATTTAAAATTAACTGGCAACATGAAATATACCTCGCTCTTCGTTACTAGACATTGTGTGTGGGGAGTAAATATAAAAGCCAGAGAGATAAATATTGCGTATTAACATCACAGACTGGCTGTATAACGGAATAAAACACACAGCCGTTAAACTGTCTGAGAGCTTCGCTTTATAGTAAAGCAATGGATCGTGACGTGTTTCTTTGTTCACTTTAACAGCTAACCTGTCACTCAATTTATACAGCGTCAGACTGATAATGAAAGAATTATGAGCAAAAACAACAATGCTGCACGAACAAAGACATCATGAAGTGGATTGAACGGCATGTGTTTGTGTGGAAGTCGTGCTTTTCAACATTCAGATTTGAGAATAAGGAAGATTTTTCCAGCATCGAACCATCCTGCTACCATCCCGCTACCATCCTTACACTTATGAGAAATCACAAGAATACACAAAGGAGAGTCTAATCTGAGCAGTTAAAGTCCAATGAATGCAATTATTAGCTTTGGAGCTTGTACTTGCATGAGGAAAATTGCATGTATCCCGGACGGGCCCCCACACTGAACCCCCGGTTCTATAGAAAATGACTAGAAAAAAATAAACATTTTAATAATCAGTTCTTCAGGAGGCTTCACATAAAGGGTTGTTTAGAATTCACATAAAAGAATAACATAAAGAGGATTTAATGTTCCCACCTCAGAGGTTTTGAACCATATGAAGTATTTTAACTAATACTACGTGGTTTTAACCTGAAAGAATCGCCTTTAGAAAGCAGGTTCTTAAGATGCCATGGACTGAAACCGACGTTAAACCGCATCAGTGTTTAAATATTTAGCAAAATGTAGAAGTGTAATAGATTTTATGTCATAAAAGGATTGTTGTCTGAAACCTGATCAGGAGATAATGCAGATTAAAACTGATTTAATGATATTAAACTGGTCAAACAGCCTCCGTTGGTTATACTATTGGACCAAAATAATACGCATTCATGAGGATAATTACAAAACCAGATTTATTTTCTATATAATCCACCTGTAAATCGTGTAGATGGTTACTATTTTAGAATTAAATAAAGATGTACATGGGAAACAATACTATTGGAATAGTAATTTGGCCCAAATCATCTTTGATTTTTAATACTGCATTCTTCTTCTTCTTCTTCTTCTTCTTCTTCTTCTTCTTCTTCTTCTTCTTCTTCTTCTTCTTCTTCTTCTTCTTCTTCATTTTCATTTGCAGTTGTTATCCTGAATGTTCTACATACTACTACCTGCTTTACTGGACAGAAGTGTTATATAACCAATATAAATTCAGTGCTTACGTCATACAGGATGTACCATTTTGGAATAATCCTGCAGGTTCAGACTTCATTCTCATCTCCTCCTCTGTCTTCACTCTTTCCAAAGTCCTCCAGACATGTTATGAGTGTGGATTTAGTCATTTTAATATCAAAGTTCAGTTCCACACATGCAAAAATTGCTGCATCGTGTACCTGAAATGTGATTCTTATAAAGAAACTCAAACATCCACGAGGTTTGATGAGTGGATGGAACCAAACTGATGTTGGTTATAGGAGACTTTAAAGAACCTACATGTGATCCTACAACTGAAACATATTCATCCTCCTACATTAAAAAGCCAGAGAGACAAAAACAGCAGAATGTGAAACCACAGCGGTTCCTTTGCCATCTCTCTGCTTTCAGTTCAAATTAAAAGGCTGAATATAAATACAGATGAATCTGATGACAGGGCTTCATGAGATGACCTGGAGAGTGAAGCATTATGGGAAATTTACAGGGTAGTACAGGGTGTCCATAAAGTTTCTTTACAATTTAACACATTTATTTCAAAAGCAAATTAATAGACAAATCTGTGGGAATTATTACAAAATGAAAGTGAATTTGTTTTTTCTCCTTTAATCCACCTCTATGTGGGACCATTAGACGGTCCTGGGTTTGTTTCCATGATGTCTGTATCATAGCCTCATCAGTGGTGTCAGTGACATCAGTGATGTTTGTCTTCAGGTCGTTGATGTCCCGTATCTTTGTTCCATCCACCATATTTTTAACATAACCCCACAGACATACACCCAGGGCAGTGGTATCTGGAGGACCAGGTGTCCGGGGAATTGGACCATCCCTTCCAATCCACCAGTGTGTGTGTGATTCTGTTGGGTTTCTGTAAATTGACTTAGAGTCTGGTTTTGACCAACTCTAGATATAAAATGTCAAGAGATAACTTTTTTTGTGATCTGGCGCTATATAAATAAAATTTTGATTGATTGAGTGATTTAATTGGTTTTCCCCTGTAAGTCGCTTTGGAAAAAAGCGTCTGCGAAAAAGAAAGAGAGTAAGTATACAGAGGAAGAGTGTGGAAATGTTAGATTTAGAACCCACCAACACGCAGAACCCTATGTGGTGGTGGATCATCTACCTGGAAAATGATGGTTGGTTGAAGGTCATCCATTTGTGGTGACGCCACATTCAGTCAAAAGGTCAAAAGTCAACATTTGCACTAAAGATTTGTCATTGAAGAAAAATAGACCAGTGATTCGATTGCACATGATCCCACAACCCTAACCCTTTCAGAACCACTGAGTACATAGAGCAGATCTGATGAACATATCAACTGCTTTTGTAATAATTTCTTTTAATTTTAAAGAGACTTTGTGGATGTCCTGTATTTACAGCGGCAGAAGGTGGAATTTGGAGGAACAGGATGAAAGTGTGTGTCCCACTGATGCAAAGTCAGATCACTGAAGACGAGACAGAACAAGGCGATATAAAAGCTGAAGCATCTCCAGACACCTTTACCGGGTTGGATGCTAACATTAGCATCTCTGCAGCACCTTCACCCCGAGTGGAAACGGCATTGAAACAAAGACGCTCACAGATAATTAGTGTGAAAAAACTGTTTAGCATTCAGCAGCAGCAGTGTTCTGTAGATCCACCTCTGAATGTCACCTTACATCCCATAAACATATGATTAGTCTAAATCTTCATATACTCTCATTTCCCAGAAGGCTCTGGGGTCTGTTGAGGCTTCGCTGCCTAAATGAAGTCAATTTGTTAGACGTGGCGGGAGGCGGAGCTCCTCCCTCTAACTTACTGTAATGCCACACATTAGCGTTAGCCGTGTCTTACAAATGTATGTGTTTTTAATAATGAATGAAGCTGAAAGAAGCAGCTGTTCAGTTCTGTACATGTACTTTTACTACACCGTTGAACATGGCCAAGGACGTCGCACACACGTACAGTTGGATGTAAACGCCATCTAATGGGATGTGATTGCTCAGACTAATGGAGTCATTGTCGTCACAACACTGCATCTGGTTATGAGGAAGTGGTGAGGAAATGATGGTAACAGATGTGAATGACAAAAGAGCTAAAACAAGATCTTAATGGTATCTGTGAAAGAGCTGCTTCCAATATTTCTGCTTTTGAAACATACTGTTGGAGTGTTTATCACAGCGTTTCTGTCTCTGTGACCTTCAACGTATGTCGGTGATAGCATATAGAACATTTTTTACTTATATATGGACTAAAACTCTGATTATGTGGAAGAGAAGACAGATTGTATTGATGCGATTTACATTTTCATCTCTTTGAGACACAGAAGAAAATAGTATTTTAATAATTAGAGTTTTCCAGATAATTGAAAAATATATGCACAATACAGACAATTGTATGGGGACACATTGAATTATGCTGCTTAATTTCTACAGAAAATAATGATAAATGTCACAATGTATTTTTATATAGTAATAAATAAAATTACAACAAGCACTTTTATTTCATCCTTAGGGTTATTTTTGTTTACAAAATGCTTCCAAATGCTTTGTTTTTGAAAAATTTCCCCTTGTGTGGAATTTTCTTAATCATAATTGTTTGAAATGTTTTATTTCTCAAAACTTCTGAAAAAAGGTATCATGATCTCACCATACATAATCATTTTAAACCACAAGTGAATCAACCATCTGCTTTTTTCAACTCTCACTAAGGAAGAAAAATAATCCATTGAACTATTAAATAATAATTGATTTCACATTGGTTTGATAATTATTGACAAGAGGTAACATGAATATATTTATTATGATAATATATTAAATCACCAGGAATGTGAAGTCCAACAGCTGTAGATATGAGTCCTTATCTTTTTGTTCATTTTTAGTTTTTATCCTTTTTTCCTCATCCTCATGTTTCAATATTTGAGTTATTTGGTTTTAAGAGATCAAACCAAAGTAGAGACAAAAGTAGAGTTTGAATATTTTAAGAAAGTGACTCTGTCCGTTATTTGCTTTGAATCCAATGGTTTTGAAAGGGATCAAACTGTTGTGCATTTGTGGTATTTCACTGAACTGAAGTTCAGACTCTAATACAAAACAAACAGTGCAGATATCAGGAACAGAAACACATAATCTGAAGACAAAAATGATTTGAAACTGACTTCAGCCATCTTGAACAAGAAGTTAAGGTACTATTTTTTTTCTTAAGGTTTTTTTTTTTTTTTTTTTTTTAATGCTGTTTTTAACAGATTTTAACTTGTCTTTGTTTTTATGATGTTTGTATTTTGTTGTTCTTAGCCCACTTAACACCCTGTGTTTTCACTAGTTTTATTTACTTATTTAATCCCTTGTTTTATGTTTGGTGTACGGCACTTGGGCCAGCTGTAAAGTTCTTAAAGTGCTTTATAAATAAAGTTGGTATGGTATGGTACTATCTTAGCCACACCCCTGAAGATATGAACACATATGTTTCCAAAATGACATAAAAACCTCAAGGCAATGACCTCTAGATAATCTCAGATCTTCACAGCTCCGCCCACTGCCTGCCATCGCGGAGACTTCGTCCACCGTTTCCTCTCAGTCTGTGGTCTCATTAGCCTCAGGGGGGAGGAGCCAAAGTGAACCCCCTGTTAATGCTGGATTCCCTCACAGTCAGATGAAAGAGCGCTGAAAGAGGCAAGTTCTGTACTTAACCCCCCGCCGAGCGCCGCTACCCCCGACTCCCCACTACCAGCAGCTACCACCATCTCCACTAAATCACAGGCCTTTAAAGGCTTAATGCGAACCGGTGACCCCCTGGCGGTATTTACACTTCCATTTCACTTTCATGTGACCTTTACTTAAACTGCACGGAGACAAACATCTCCTTTTCAAGCCAAGGCGCGGAGCATGTAAAAGGTTACACATTAAACAGTAAAGAACAACACCGGCGTTAATAATTTAAGATGATAGAGGCTGTAGAAAATGCATAAAGGACCATAAGGAGGCCCAACCCTAACGAGGCGGAGCCATAAACACAGGGCACTTTGGGGCTAATAGCCTCACAATTTAAGACGTGAGCCCGTCTGCTTAAACAACCACCAGAACACTTTACAGCTGGAAGACGGCTTTACTGCAAAAAACATCTGATGCATACAGAAAGGAAATCATCTCACCAACACAAACCCAGTAAAAGATGTTAAGATGAGTTAAACGTTAGCAGGATACAAGGTCAAAGCATGGGAGGCAGATATGAGCAGCATTGTACGCAAAGAAAAGCATCAGACAGACACAATCAGAGGCAGGAAAGCGATGTGGAAACGGCGTCCAACAGGCGGAGAGTGAGTGGGTGGATCGGACCCTCATGAGGACGACGGATCATCAGCAGATAAACCCCAACGCTGGGAGAACCAAACCGACAAACAACTCAGAACCCATGTATGGAATAAGAAACAGAGACGCGCATTAAAGTAAATCCACGAGGCTGATGGGAAATTCCACCTGACAGAACAGAACATGACGTTAAAGACACGTTCAGGATCAAAAGCCTTAAACCTGTGTGTGCTGCTGTTTTAATACTGTATGTGTGGATGGAATGGATTTCTCCCATTGTAACGAAATGGACTAGACCTGCTGAGAGTATCCTAAAGGGGCGGGGCATGGAGAAACCATGTGACACTGAAACAGGAAGTTAATCCTCAGAAAATCCTTTTGGTCAGAAGTGTTGTTTTTGTGCCTTAATGCAACAGTTAAATAACATATTTTAGTGCTATCACCGCCTTCATGTTAGATTATACACTTTATTGACTCACAATAGGGAAATTCAACGGTCAAGGCAGCAACAGAATAATGTGCAAGAAAAAATGTGCATGTACAAAGATAGTGCAAAAGACAAACAGGGGCTGGCCATGGGAAAGTTAATCATCTAGATCCAAAAATACATGTAAAATCAGCTTTTGAAGACATATATTTTGAAAGTACATTACTTCTAGTGTCCAGCACATGTTTTATTTTTTAGAAAAAATGTTTTAAAAGTACTTAGATGGCATTATATTCAGCATAAATGTCTGTTTGCATTCTTTGTCAAAGCATAACTGTGATCCTCTTCTGTTGGACCTATATTATACTTATGAGACATTGGAAGGTCCATTTAAAAACCCTCTGCTACTCTTTTTACAGTGGTTACAAATATCTAATAAACTGAGATAAATATAGGTTAAAATGTATTAAATTAGTTTATTAAGGTATTTGACTTTGTAGATATTATACATATATGCAATGGGTATACTAATAAATATTCTGAATAAACCATTGAAATTTGCAATTCTTCTCCCTTGTCCATTCGTTACCCAAACACTTAGCAAAACTCCAATTATTATATGTCCTTATATATTGAAAAAATACAAACTGTTTACTGTTTTGCCAAATAGACACCCTAGAGGACCAACAGTAAAGATTTGACAGTTTTATGAAAATTGGAACCACACTTTACGGTAGGTTTTATAAAGTGGTCAAAAACAGATGTTCATTTTCTGTCCATCTGTTTCCGAGTTTTTTTTTTTTTTTTTTAACTATTTTTAAACCAGAAAATTAGGTTAAAACCTTATATTCAATCACACATCTAAAAGTGCTCGTTATTCCCTGTAAAATGTGGTGTCATTCATCTATCTACTATAAATAGTTGTGAAAGGGCAAAGGAAAATGTAGTCAGGCTGTCCATCCGGCACTGCTGGGCCAGGCCCAAACAATATAAAACAAGTGGTGGCACAACAAACGCCGCCCCTGTACATATTGTAGCTTATTTTGGCATCAGTTAAGCTGATGTCATCATGTCTATGCGTGTGATGATGTCGTCATACCAATATCATATCAGTAGCCTCTATATATGTGCCAAGTTTGAAGTAAATTGAAACAAAATTGATGTTTTATAGACATTTGAAAATTCGCCCATTATAAGTAAATAGGAGAAAAAAAAAGGATTTTAAAAATGCATTAAAAATTTGAACTTTGACCTACTTTTCCTAAAATGTAACCACATCTATTCTGAGTCACTGGCAATCTATAAACCAAATTTGGTATGAATTCAACCAATAATATTTCTGCTACAGACATTTGAAATTTCCCCCATTCTAAGTAAATGGGGGAAAAAAAGATTTTAAAAATTCCCAAGAAATTTGAAGTTTGACATACTGTTCCCAAAATGTAACCAGATCTGTTCCATTATTTGGTATGAATTGAAGCAATAGTGTTGCTGCTATAGTGTTAACAAACAAAGAAACAAACTGAACCAAAAACACTACCCCTTGCCTCGCCTTCGGGGGCAGGGTAATAATAATGACAATAGTAAAAGAAACTCTAATGACATGATGTCAGTCCAGATGGCAGACAGTCCAGATGAGACTCATACAGGACAGGTTTGTGCTGCTGTGTTGTATGGTCATGCATCTGTGCCAGTTTAAGCATGAGTCCGATCATCATCCAAACCTTCCAGTTGTTGTCCAGGTTGAAGATGTGTTGACAGTTTCACATCTTTATTTCCAGCCATTATCATTGCCCCGTTTGCAGACTCCAAAGGTTCTATTTTCCTGAACTCTCGTCTCAGAAAACTTTTGGTTCATTCCTCATTATAAGTTCCAAAGCGGTGCCATCATTCAGTGGTTGTTCATGAAGCGTTGACCTGAGGTTGATAGAAGGTGTGATCTCTATCTGCAGGACGGATTTCATACGACTGCAGATTTGTGCCGAATAAATCCCAAACCCAGTGTTTTGGAGGTCGGCTGGACTGAACGAGGCGGCGTCTGAATGCGGGCCTCCTTTTGTTGGAATAGATAAAGCATTTGTGTGGCATCTCATCCATCCAGTTCAACCCCCACCGACCCCCGCCAACCCCCCCACCCGCCCGGGTCAGAAACCCTGTCAACTCCAAACCTCCTCACTCTTCTCCTGGATCCTTCAGATGTTTTTTCCTCACTTCATCTCTGCCCTCTTGCCACTTTCTCCTTCCTGCTAACTCTCTTTTCAGTCCATTTATCTCATTATGGTCTGGCTATCTCCAGTGGCGTTGAAAATGAAGTGTTAATCTCTCTTCTCATCAATCTCCCCAGCCCAGAAGTGCCCAAGTCTCTGCCTGCATCGCAAAATGATGACTGGCACTTTTACTTGTTTGGAGAAATAAGTGTGGGGGCTAAATTGAATTTTAATGGATCGCGCATCCCCCCAGTGAAAGGTGCAATCCATTACTGAATGATTGTAATGTTATTTGTTGCCAGTGTTGATTTATGGTGCGTATAGTGTGCAGGGCTAAAGGTGGGCACGTTGGGGAAGGAAGCGGCGTGCTGTGTTGATGGGGTTTTAACTATGGCACAGTGAAGAAACCAGAGGATGTTCAGGACCTTATTAGCCCTTTATTCACCTCCATTTGGTCTGAGAGTACAGTACAGGGTCACATGTACTTATACAGCTACACAACATCACACACAAGACCCACCGCTTGCAACAACACATCCAGGAGCATCCAGGTTATGAGGTGATGGAGCTGTTGAGGTGTTTCTCAATAAACCAACACATCTGAACCAGGATGAATGGATTCCATCAATCATAGCCTTGGTCAGTACTGGAACCAAAACACTGCAACACAACTCTAATATGTCCAACTATAGTACTGCAAGAACATTAGATTAACCTGTGTCCACTTGAGTAAACACCTTAGTTGTTTTTACATCTAGCTCAGGGGCGTCAAACATACGGCCCATGGGCCAAAACTGGCCCTCCAAAGGGTCCAGTCCGGTCCACGGGATGAATTTCCAAAGAGACAGAAGCCCTTTTACAAAGCACTTCTGTTACAGGAATATTTCACCTTTATTCATGTGTAAAGGAAATGGTTGGATCATTTGCTCCCACCTTTACTTCTGCTTTGTAACGCCTCTGGAGGTAGTAACAGAGCCATGACAAAGGTGGAAAAAGCGGAATGCTATGTTAAAGGAACACTTCTCGTTCCGCAACCAAGGTGTGACGTTTTGATGACGGCGACCCCCATGCCTGAGAGTCAGCGGGTGCTTATGGAGGCACTGGCATGGATTCTGCAGCAGCCGCCCCGGGCACCGTTGCTACATGCCACCGATGCTGCGGCTAAATGCCACTAAATGCCACTCGCGGCTGCCACAGAATCCATGCCAATGTTTCCATATGCACACTATACACTGTGCTGCGTCACCACCCCTTTGATTCTGGAACGTAGGCCCACTGTGTAAAAGTCCAGCCTGTCTCACCTCTGTTACTCCGTTGGTTTGGCTGTGGAAATCAGTCAATGGTGGAAAAAAAGTGGGATCACATCTCACCTTTTTTCCGGGATCTGTGTGTAAAAGTGGCTAATGACAGTCAAGTTGCACTGACCATAAAGTTAAATGCTATATTTTTCAGTTCCAGATGGATAGTATTAAATGTTTTGTGTATTTATAGATCCTCTGTGAGTTGTAATATACATGTGTAAATGATAAACAGAGATGGATTATTGGTAAAATTATACTTATTTTTCTTAAGATATTTCAGGTTCATGAATTTTCAGGTTATTCACATTTTTTTTGTTTAAGGGTAGTTTGTAAAGGTAAACATTTATACATATTGTACTTTTACCTTCTGCACTAAAACACAAAGGGAAAAAAATAGTTTTATATTTCTAGTAGTATTACAAGTACAAGTAAGAGTATTTAGAATAGAGTTGTAAGATATCACCACTAGAGGGAGTAGTAAGTCATTGTAGCCTTGAGTCTGCTGTTCAAATACATGGAAAACTACCACCACTGTCAGAATATGATGATCTGAGGATGAGAACCAGAAAGAAACAACTTCCATAGCCATAGAACAGAAGTGATAAAACTAGAGTGGTTGTTTTCTCCACTGGACTCAGCTGTAAATGGACAGAATGGAGTTGGATGGGAAATGTCAGTGTTTCTTCTCAGTTCTCAGTTGGTCAGGCTTATGAAGATATAAAATTATTATGGGATGTTCTTATCTTTGCCAAGTTTCCATTTGTTGATCCATGGTTCAGACTCTGTAGGATTCAAACAGATCTTCAGTTTAGTTACTGACAACACATACCGTTCAGAAAACAGAGGTGATTTAGGGTTTTACTGTGGCTGTTTTCAGTCTAAAAAACAGAGCTAAGCTAACAGATCTAAGCTAACAGAGTTTTCTATGACTGTATGAGTTTTAGTTTAATAGAACTTGATGATTCCATAATACAGATGTGGAAACTAGTTTATTTTATTCACCTTTTAGTTTAGTTTTACTGTCTTTTGTACCGATTTTACCAATGACCTTTATACTTTATTCAGTGACTGATACAATCAATGGATACATAGAACACAAAACAAAGGTGATTTGTGGTTTTACTGTGACTGTTTTCTGTCTAAAAACAGAGCTAAGCTATCAGAGATAAGCTAACAGCTATAATGTAAACTATCAGCTGATGTAGCACGTCAACATTATAAGACAGTGTTAATTTAGTGACTTATTGATCTGTGATGCAGGTTCAGTGGTGCTGTATGAGTTTCCTTGGTGATGATGGTTTGAGATTAAACCTACATTGAACTACTTTAGGTATAAGTGGATTTGTCTGGTTTTTTTTTTCAGTCTTTTTTTAAGATGGTATCCCTTCATCTACAGGAGTAATGAATGTCTGGACCTTAGCTTGGTCTGGATACAGATGAGTGTTGGAGATGAAATCTGTGGATTTTTCAGACCTATAAACCTCGGCGTTATGTTTTATCTCTACTGTTTTTGAATTCATAGCTTTAATATGCAAAACCTGTGCTCAATTTGAGTCATATTTGACATTTTGGACATTTATGCAAACACTTGTCGATGTGCATTTGCATCCCACTGACACATTTGCATCTATTATCATGTTTACATCCATTTCTATGTATTGGCTCTAAAATAAAGGTTGAGTTGTTGTTTCTGAGCAGAGACTCATTGGAACATGAATCCAGGTGCAGTTTGTCAGAGTTTTCCTGACTTTCTTCAACTAATAATCCACCAGTGGTCAGTGTGTGGGTTTATAATAAGCCTTCAGTCTTCATGGGTCACATGTTACCACCTACTCCTCCTCCTCTTCCTCTTTTTCCTCTTCTTCCTCCTCTTCCTCCTCCTTTTCTTCCTCTTCTTCCTCCTCTTTTTCCTTCTCCTCTTCCTCATTTTCTTCCTCCTCTTCCTTTTCTTCCTCCTCCTCCTCCTCCTCCTCCTCCTGTTGACCTTACAGGATGCTGTGTTGTATCTCTGGGAGATGCTTTAACGGTCTTATCTACACACTCTTCCTCAGATGGAGGCTGACACTCAGTTTAACTAATCTGGCACCGGCAGCTGGAACACCAGGGGAAAAACAAATCAATTAGAAATCTCTGCTACACACAAACTTTGTTAGCAGCGTCTCTGGTGTGTTAACCAGCTGGTGGATCCTATTGTCGGGGCATTGTAACCTGGCTCAGGTTAGTCCACGTGGAAGTCATTTCCTGTGTGGATTCACCATCTGCAGCGTGATAGAATATTCAGTCTGCAGAGAGGAGGCAGCATGGGACAGAGTTAGCCACACTGTCTAGACAAGGGGTGTTAAACATACGGCCCGTGGGCCACAACCGGCCGCTTAAACAGTCCAATCCTTCTCATGAAATGCACAAATTACACTGAAGATATTAACAATGAATGGTGTTCATGTTAGTTCAGATTCCACATTCAGACCAATATGATCTAAAGTGGATCAGACCAATAAAATAACAACAGAATAACTTATAAATAAGAACTTTGTTTTAGTGTAAAAAAAAAAGTTAAATTAGATGAAAATTTTTCCATTTACAAACTACAAAACAACTACAAAAATGTGAATAATATGAACAAATATGAACAACCTGAAATGGCTTCATATAAATTATTGTAACTGTATCAATATTCTGTCTGTTATTAAATGTTTGGTGTATTTGTAGATCCACTGTGATCTGTAAGTTATAATGTACATGTGGAAATGATAAACTGAGGCAGAATATTGTTAAAAATGCACTTTTTTTTCTCAAGAAATAACAGGTTGTTCAGCTTATTCACATTTTGCAAAGGATATTTTGTAAATTTAAACTATTTTAATTTCCTTAATGTAATTTTTTTTTTTTTTACTGTAAAACATTAGATAAGTATGTATTTGTCATTATTTCTAGATTATTATGCTATTATTTGACTGGTCTGACCCACTTGGGAACATATTAATCTGAATGTGGAACCTAAAAGTAAATGCATTTGCTTTAGATGCTCATTTCCATCCATGTATAAAGGCCTTCAGAGATGCACCACAACATCTCCAAGGCATCGGCACTTTAACTTCTTTGTGTTTTTTGTGGAGTTTCTTCTTCTTCTTGTTCTTTCTGGAACAACCAGGCTGTTGATTCACTCCTGTCTCTGAAATCAGTCCAGTCTGGGACATTTCATCCACTCATTCTGGGCTTTAATCCTCTGTTTCTTACATTTTATAACTCCCTCCTCTGTTTGTCTATTATTACCTTCCCACACAGACCATCTATGTATCCTTTAGTTTCAGTTCTATGTGGAGTACTTTAGCCCAGATTGAAGCTCCATGTGACCTGGAGGGTTCTTTATCTTCTGTTTTGTTTTTTTTTTTAGTGTTGGCTTTATTTTGCTAAATATTCAGCTCCTCAGTGATTATTGGACATACATTCACATCGTCTCCTCCAGAGGAAACCAGTCAAACACCATCCACTTCCTGATTCTGTCAGTTTCTGTCAGAGGTTCAATTTCTTCAGAACCCAAACAAAGTCATGAAAAGCAGATGTGTAATGTGTTAACAAACTGAAAAAGGCCGTCATCATCAGAGGATGGCTAACGTACTCATCACCAAATCAGGCTGAAAAATCTGTTTTTATCCTTTGACATTGAAACATTTAATGAACATATGAAACTTTTCTAGAGCTTTACTTCTGTCCAGTTTATTCTCATTCTGCTCCATTCACAGCTTTTCAATCAAAAATACAAACTGTTAAATTGAACCAAAAAGTGTCGCATTCACATGAACAAGAGGATATAGAACAGACTCTCATGTCTATCATGGATTACATTCTATATTTATTAAACATGTTAGTGTACTGTATGATCATATTTAGAAGAACTCATCATAACATTTACTTAAAGCAAACAATGAGTGTTTACAGACAAAGATGGTGATTATAAGAGAATATAATGTGTCATAAAATGATTGTAACACATAATAACAACGTGGATTTAATGAAAGAACAACTTAGACCCTTAGTGACCAGTGAATATAACATAATAATGTTCAATTTATAGATTTTTAGATGGGTCACATGAGGGTCCACTGGGTCAAACCGGGTCCAGATATGGGTCCACTGGGTCAGCTGTGGGTCCACCGGGTTCAGACATGGGTCCACTGGGTGAGACCGGGTTCAGATGTGGGTCCATGGGGTCAGGTTCAGTTCCTGTTGATGGTGTGGTTTTCTTGGACTGGACCTGCCGGTTTCGGTACAGAACCAAATCTGTCAAACCTTTTTATTAATTAAATTCTTGTGTTTTTGATCATGTCTGAGGCTGAATGATAACGTTTTCAGTTCTTTTCAGACTGGGCCAACCTCTGACCCGCTGCTCGTCTTATTTGTTTCTTTTTGCTCGTGCTGAGGTTTGAGGTGGACTGGTCTGATATCAGTCAACTGACACGTGTCGGCCACCGCGTTGGCGAAGACGGTTCATCAGATGCTGGAGGCCATTGCTGTGTTTTCCCCTGAGACTGTTTACAAGGAACCGAAAATCAATGCAGCAGCTGAGGGGCCCTTTGAAGGGCCTGATTCTATCCCCCCGACTCAACTCCCAACATTCATCATCAACAACCTGCCACTGCACTCGACTACAAACTCTCATGGGAACGCCGCTGCTGAGGCCCAGCTTGAAGCCTCCTGTGTGGGCGTCATTGCTCCACATCAGCCCCCTCCCCTAGTGGAGTTTGCATGTTCTCCCTGTGTTTGCGTGGGTTCTCTCTGGATACTCTGGCTCCTCCCACCATCCAAAGACATGTCCTGAAAGGTTAATGGTTAATCTAAATCACCCATAGGTGTGAATGTGACTGTGATTGGTTGTTCGTCTCTATATGTCGGCCCTGTGGTGAACTGCGGACACGTCCAGGGTGAACCCCGCCTTCACCCATAGGTAGCTGGGATAGGCTCCACCCCCCGACCCTCTGGAGGATAAAGCAGTTCATAAGATGGATGGATGAATGCTCTGTTTCATCTTTAACAGTGGTTCCACTCTTTAAATCACAGTGTTTATGGGGATTTAGGGTTAGTTTGGTTTTATATAAAGTCATTTTTGTGGTTGAACGTTGTCATCATGGATGTGAAGAAGAAGACGAAAATCTGCTTAACCTCCTAAGACCCAGCTATGGGTTTTCTGTCCACATTTGTGGACAAGAGTTTCACAACTTTATACAAAAAAAAAGAAAGAAAGAAACCTGTCCACCACAAAGGACATTCCATAAAAATTTTAAAAACTGCATCTGAATAAACTGTTGCATCATGATGTTTCCAATATAGGCACTTATTTAATAAAAAACAAAAAAAGCTTGTACTTTGCTGGCATTTCCTGGGTCTCAGGGGGTTAATAGCGTCAAACTGTGACTATGGATGTGAAGGAAGTGAAAACATTCATGGAAAGGAGATAAAACGGAGGAGGAGGAGGTAGTGGAGGAAGAAGAGGAGGAGGAAGAGGTGGTGTAGATGTGAGTGGACTTATCGTCTCCGTTGAGTTTGTCTCCAGTCTGTGATTCTCAGTGAACAGACAAACACCTGCTGTGACTCCAGTAAAATGTACGACAATAACAAACCCACGCACATTCACACAATCGACACTGTTATAAACACCGGCCCGACGGCGTCCAGGAGACGCCCACGTCCACCATCTGTTCATCAGACCAGGACAGACATGAGGATGGACATGGGGATGGACACGGGGACAGAGAGGAGGACATTGTCTTATTCTGCGTCCAAGGTCATTCTAGGTCATCTGAGGTCAAAGGTCACAGAGAGGACCTGGTGAATCCAGCATGGGACTCTGTCAGATCTGATCTGTTGGATCTGGTTCTAGAACAGGAGACGAAACATCCGGCACTAAAACAATAAGTACACGTCCATGTTTGCTTTGTCACAAAAACCGACAACTGTGAAGACGCGACAAATTAAGAGAAGGTGATGAGTAAAGTGTGAAAAGTGTGTGAGACGCCACAGTTTTAGTTCAACCACAAACTAACAAGTAAAACAAACACAAGTATTTATAGACACGTGGATTTAATGGAATCTGACATTTAACAGTTAAAATAAACCAGTGAATTTACAGCAGCTCAATCCTAGTTTAGGTCTGGTCACACAAGAAAAGTTCTTGTTTCAAATGATGCATATTAATAAGTTTGAATTATTTTACAAAATTGTTGTTTATGGCTTCATTTGCTTTTATCACCAATGAATTAATTGATAATTAATTGATTGATAATTAGTTATATATATATATATATATATATATATATATATATATATATATATATATATATACACACACACACACACACACACACACACATATTCTGAGTCTGTCCATTTATATTTTCTTTCTAGTGTTTAATGTTTCTAGGATTCCTTATTTTTACTCCTATTCTCTCCTGTGTTTCTCAGATATATTGAAAATTAGGCCTTTACTTCAGTGCACTATGAAATTATTTTATTATTATAGTTGTAGTTTGAGTATCTGTTGATCCTTTGATTGTTGATCAGTTACCATGACATATGTATTTCATCAGCATTATTACATTTCTGTAGTTAATACAGAATTAATTAAATTAAAATCACCACCTTGAACAATAGTAACTTATTTGACCTTGAACTTAGTTAATATCCATATTATTGGATATTTTTTACTGAATTTACACCAGTGTTGAATGTAAAAATACATAGATGTGGTGCAGCCTTGGAAAAACCTGCAGTTGAAACGTGGATTTCATAATTTTTACTTTAAATATCTCACAGTTAATTTTTCTGCGTGTGCTTCTCCCTGGTTATGTTGTTTTAAATGCTAATGAGCTGCTGCTGACCCCGCCCCGTTCCTGTTGGTGCCATGGATACTATCATGTGGACCCTTGAGGGAGCATTATGATTTTTTTTTTTAGCAATTTAATAATAGGAAAAGACATGAAAACCTTATTTGTCATTGTTGCATTTCAGGCTGTTTTAGTGTCTGTCGCTTTAAATGTAACTGACCTGTTACTGACCCCACCCCTTTCCTGTCGGTGCCATGGATACCGCTATGCCAGGGATACCGCTATGCCACTATGTTGAGCGATCGTTGTACAACTACCTCGAACTGGGTAATAATAGAAACAAAAAAACTCCATAAAAAATGTATTTGTCAGTATGGTGTTCCAGGCTGTTTTTGTGTTTGTCACTTTAAATGCAAATGAGCTGTTGCTTACCCCACCCATTCCCTGTCAGTGCCATGGATACTATCGCTCATGTCATGAGTGTTATGATTTTTTGAACTGTTGACCTGTTTTATAACTGAAAAAGACATGAATACCTGACTCAGTGTCTATCGCTTTAGACAAGCTGTTTTTGACCACACCCTTTTCCTGTCGGTGCCATGGATACTGTCATGTAGACCCTTGCGTGAGCATTAGGGTTTTTTTTTGAGCAATGTAAAACTTGTATCTTTGGTTCTAATAGAGTAAAATTGTCAGTGATTGAAGTTTTTTTTTTTTTTTAATTTATTTTTTTTCTGTATCAGAATCAAACACAGGTGATGGGCGGAGTTAGGACTGGGAGTAATTCGATGAAACGGAAGAAGTGATGGAAGTATTGGCTGGAAGCTAAAAGCCCATAATTAACCCAGTGGATTCCAGTCGGTTACACTTTACCCTAAAGACTTAAGGAGCCGCACCAAGCGTTAATGAGTGGGCGGTGGCAACCATTAGTGGGCGGTGGCGACCATTAGTGGGCGGTGGTGACGGTTAATGAGCGGGCGTTGGTGAGTGTTAATGAGTGGGCAACGGCAAGCATTATTTGAGTGGGCAGCGGCGAGTGTTAATGGGCGGACAGCAGCGAATATTAGTGGCCAGTGGGGACTGTTAATGAGTGGGCGGCGGTGACGTTCAATGAGCGGGTGGTGATGATTGTTAACGGGCAGACAGAGGTGAATGTTAGTGGGCAGTGGCGACCGTTAATGTACGGGCAGTGGCGAGTATTATTGAGCGAATGGCAGCGAGCGCTAGCAAGCATTAGCAGGTGGATGGTGGCGAGCGTTAGCGGGTGGATGGCGGCGAACTTTAGTGGGTGAGTGTCAGTAGGCGGCAGCAGGTGAAATTATCCCTAAGAGGCCACCTCTCTCTCTCTCTCTCTCTCTCTCCTCATACTGGATGAAACCTAATAAAGGACGTTCTGTTTGGATTTCTATCTGGGTTCTTATGAGGACGATGATGGAATCATATTGAAATTCTATAACTGGAACCTTTCATTAGATCTTGGCCTTTCACATATCGACCGCGTCGTTATGACCCGTTTCCAAACGCCGCCGTCTCCTCTTCATCACATCACACGGAATTGGGCGTCGCTTTACTTTCACAAAAACACTACAGTCACATGTCATTGATTTTCACTGTGTTTATGAGGCCATTATTCTAGTTCCAACGCCGCCGCGGTCACTTCCTCAGTGATTCGTCATCCACACAAAGTAAATCAGAGTTAAATCTGTGTTTGGATTAAACGCTGCCCACTTGGCCCGGGGGACTTTCATTATCTTTTATTTATAAGCAGCGAAAAAGGAAAAAGAGAAAGAACAACAACAATAATAATAACAGGAGCAGAGGAGGATCTGAACAAAGCAAGGTCAAAGGGATTTAAGGCCGTGAAAATGAAATGTTTTTATTTCCACAATCCGGATCAGCCTCGTAAAAGCCACTGCCGTCACATGGTCACAAACGGCGGTGAAACACAGCTCGAATACAGATGAGGATGTGATGGATGGTGGTGGAGACTCTACCTGGTGTTAAACTCATGCTAGTTCAGGTTCCACATTCAGACCAATATGATCTAAACTGGATCAGACCAGAAAAATAAGAACAGTAAAAACAGTCAGATTAAATAATGAAAATGTTTACATCTACAAACTATCCTGAAAGATAATGAAAAATAAGTGCAATTTTAACAATAGTTTGCCTCAGTTTATCATTTCCACATGTTCATTATAACTTAGAGATCACAGTGGATCTACAAATACACAAAACATTTGATAACAGAGAGAATATTGGTACAATTACACTCATTTATGTTGTGTTTGAGGTCGCAGTGGTGCGTTCAGGTGTTTGAGGGCATCGTGTTGCGTTCAGGTGTTTGATGGTGAATGTTCACTCCTTCTGCAGATTCCTCTGATTCCTCTGTTCTTTAATCATCTGTCGTGTTGCATTCAAGTGTTTGAGACCACTGTGTTGTGTTCAGGTGTTTGAGGGTGAACGTTCACTCTTTCTGCATATTCCTCGGATTCCTCTGTTCTTTAATTGACCGTTGTGTTGCATTCAGGTGTTTGAGGTCATTGTGTTGCGTTCAGGTGTTTGAGGGTGAACGTTCACTCTTTCTGCATATTCCTCGGATTCCTCTGTTCTTTAATTGACCGTTGTGTTGCATTCAGGTGTTTGAGGTCATTGTGTTGCATTCAGGTGTTTGAGACCGCTGTGTTGCGTTCAGGTGTCGAGGGTCCACTTCCTGATCATTTGAAAACACAGATTAGTCATTTGTGGCCTCGGTCTAATCAATCACAAACACACGCTGCTTAATTCTTCCCTCAAATTAATAATTCATGGCCTGTAATTATGAACTGGTGTCGTCAAATGACTGAATTAATTTAGTTTAATGAATGTCATGAACACATTCATGGGTGTGTTTTTTCTGGATGTTTCCTCTGCAGGGGGTGGTTGAATGTGTTATGATGTTACTGTGTGGACAATGGTGGATTTAACTGTAATTAATAGAATAAAGTAGATGAAACTAATGACAATAATAATAATGATGATGATGATAACAATAACAATAATAATAATGATAATAATAATAATAATAATAATAATAATAATAATAATAATAATAATAATAATAATAATAATAAACAGCTGCTGCTGGTCTCTAAGCAACAAGACGATGGTGGTAAAAAGGCGATTTATCAAAGGGCCAATGAGCCCATTTCCTGGAGAACGGGGGCTGTGCCCTCCCCAGTGCCCCCCCGCTGGGCGTTTTAGAGCCTTTCAGCTCAGCGCCGTCGGTTCAACCCTCATCAGAGTCATTTTAAGTCACAGCAGGAACGTGTGAGTCCAACCAAACCCTCATATAGACGCTGCAATGACTCACTATTATTGGATGTAATAGCTGTGCACTTAACCCTCCTGTTAGGTCCACTGGTACAGACCACTGGGCTGATCTCAGGTCAGTACGTCCAGGTCCAATCAGTGGAAGAACAGAGACATTTAAAGTACAGTTTATTTGTGCAACGTTCAAAACAAGACGAGTTTGTCTTAGTTCTTCTAATAATGAGATAAGAATCATCATGAGTCATTTTACTTAAATTCCTCTTTAACAGTTTCATCTAACTTTATTAGTATTTTGTCCCACAATGCAACAGGACAGTTAAATGACCTGAATATCTAAAAACCTTTGTTTCTTAAAAACAGATTTCAGATGGAGCAATGAAACATCCTTTTAATGAGCATAAGACAATTATAAGCCTCTATTATTTTATTTTATTTTATTTTATTGTATTTTATTTTATTGTATTTTATTGTATTTTATTGTATTTTATTTTATTCTTTGATCAAATTAACAATCACTAAAGCTATGACAAACTCATCCACTGTGACTCAGATCAGGAAACTAAATTAATACTAGTTTAAGTTCAAAGTTAAAGTTCATAAATGAGTCCATTTTCATACATTAATATTTGTTTTTCCGTTATTGAAGTATTTGAATGTTCTATATAAGAATGTTTTCCATATCGACAAATGACCATGTGATGTTGAATAATCAGATGGTTTTCAGTCTCAGATACTTCAGTTCATACTTAGAATGAATTTATACTTAATTTATCCAAATCATCACCGTTCACACACTTGAAGACTACACATTTTCTCAATTCTCTTATTGTATCATTTTATTTTTCTAAAAGCTGATTAACATTATTGTATAATGACTTTCATACAATAATAAAACAAAGTAATCCATTCTTTTTTCCTTTACTAATAGTTAAATATTCACATATTAACTGTGTTTTAAATGAGATCAGCACTTTCTGAAAGTCAATAAACCCTTTGAATGGACTGAAGTGATCATGTTCAACTTAAAAATATATGATCTAAATAAATAATAGGGCTGGGAATTTCAGGGTACTTCATGACATGATACGTAATGCATGGCTCACAATCACGTTAATATCTTGATATGGCGATACTGCAGTTATTGATATATTGCTCTTAATAACCTACGATATATCTGTGTGTTCATAGGGGTGAAACAAAAACCAACAAACCAAAAAATACATGTCATAGTTTATATTTTGCAGCATAATTTAACCAGAGTACAAACAGCAGCAGTGCAAAAACAATAACACTGTTTTAGTTCAACAGAACTGGAAACAGGATTTATTTACAGTAGGTGTCTGACAAACAATGACACGATTTTAAACAACATATCATGGCTCGCGTAAATATACATGCCACTTTTAATATGCGTGTTATCTGTATGCATTATAAGCTTTCTACGCATATGTTCACGCCGTTATTAGCTCCCTGTCCAACCTGAATCAATGCGTCAAATACCACACACTGAGGGTTAGGGTTATGGTTTTGTGAAGCGGAGATCTTGGCGTACATTGACACGCCATCAAATGGTGTTGAATAACACGCAAAAGGTCAAGAAGGCATATGTATAGCACGCCAAATACCATGAGAACTGGCGTGACATACAACGCAGTTTGATGAGCTCAGTCTCATGTTAAACTCATTCAGATAGTACCATCTCATGTCTCTCCAGTGTGCATGTTTGTGGTGCCGCTCGTGTATCGTATTTTGGTGAGACAGTTCGTACATGCTGCGAAGTCCTTCTCCAGCTTTGTCCCACCCACCCTATAAAAGCCAAAGTCAGTCTGTACTTTGGATTTAAACAATGCAAACAAAGCATCTTTCAGTTTCACTTCACCACTCCAGTCCGCCATATTAGTGCCACTGTTAATTTTTTCTTCTTCTTTGACTTCGGCCCAATTTTCAGCCACTCATATGAGGAGCGCCCCCTGGAGGACATGTCAAACGGTGACTGGACTCACTAAGAAGGAGCCATGAAAAAAGTACATAGCAGCTATACTTTAATAATAATAAAAAAAAAAAACGAGTGCATCGATAATCCATAATAAGATTAAATATTGTGATAGTTCGCCATGTCGATATTTTGTCACACTCCTATAAATGAATATTAAATGATTTAATATAATAAGGTATGAGATATTAAATGAGCAGCAAATACAAAGATCCATCAATTAAAAACAGAATCACAAGATTAAATGTCATTCAGTCCAAGTATAAACATAAAACATGAGCATAAGAAATCATCCCTGAAGAATAAACTAATAATAGTATTTAACCTACAATGCCAAACATATCATATTTGATACATGAGTTTTGAAGCCCTCTACATGATCAGTGTGATATTTATTTATTTATTTATTTATTTATTCATTCAGTCATTCATTCATTCATTCATTCATTCATTCTTGAAAATCCTGATGTATACAATTAGATACATGCAATACACAGATAATCCAACAGGGGGGAGGGATTTGTTCACCAGAGGCCTTTCCAGTGACACTACAAGACTGTCATTAATGAGGAAGGAGGCAGAACTTTGCCAATTATGAAAAGGAATTACCAATTTGTTAGACAGATTTCTGTTATATTATGTTTTTGTTTGTTCAAAATAATGATATTTGAGCAATGAGACCTAATGTATCAAATATGATACAAAACTGAAAGTCATACATGGAAATTGATATTTGAAAAAAACAAAACATTTTTTGGTTGTTCAGAAGGACCAATAAAAGCTCCAGTTTCAAAGAACTGGAATTTTCTGTCAATGAGTTCATGGTTCAGGATTTACAGGGTTAAAGTGTAGAACAAAATCAACAAAAATCTGTGTTTGTTACACTAAAATGAGGCTTAATAACATTAATAAACCTCTGATTAAGGCCTTATTACCTGATTATTAATATTTAATAAAAGGTTGTGAATTTAAAGTTTACCATCTTCACGTTGTTTAAATATAAATGGATGAAACACATGAAGCGACTGATGTTTGAGAGTTCGTCCTCCTCGTCCTTCACCGCCGCCTCATGTGGAGAGATGATGGAGGTGGGAGGGGCCGAGCTTGGACAGGAAGCGGTGTTACCAGGGGGAGGTGGGGGTTGGCGGCACGGCGGCGGTGTGCGGTCGGAGGCGTGGACCGCTGGCGTCTGTGGCGTTTTGTTTTCCTGTGTCTTCACGCTCAGTTGGACGGTCAGATGGAATTAATGGTTGGCGAGCGGCAAGTGACAGGGTCAGTGGGACACTGGACGAGGTGTGAAATCTGGACCCGGCGTGGGGGCGGGGCTTCAGTTATCAGTGGCTAATTAATACATTCTGCAGCCATGGAGCGCCGGGACAAAGACAAAGCACAGATATTTACTCTGAACACAGAGGAAGAGGCTTCGGTTTATCATTTTACTGAAAACTAATGGATCATTTTGATTAGTCAAACCAGTCATGTCATCCTCACCAGCCAATCACAGCCTCTGTCCAGAACCAAACAGGAAGTACAAGAGTCCTGTATGAAACCCTGGTTTAAAGCAAATCTACAACAGAATTCCATTGAGTTCATTTCAATGTTGGAGCTACAGATGGTGATGATAAAATCAGATAAAGTATACTTTATTGATCCACCATGAGGGAAATTCAGATGTAGAAAAACAGAAAAATAAACAGAAAATATACAAATGACATTAATAATAATAATAATAATAATAATAAATAAAGTGTGCAGTAGGTGACAAGATGATGACGATGATGATGATGATGATGATGATAATGATAATGATGATGATGATGATGATGATGACGGAGATGATGCTGATGTGGTTGAGTCATCAGACTGGGTATAGCGACCCCTACAGGAGGACTGCTTGTTTTACATATTTAACCATTGTTGAGTTGCGTTCTGTTGCTTTTGTTGAGCCTTCAGCAGATGTTCTGGTTACATAAATGTATAGAATGTGTATCACTGCGAGCATCACATACCATTACCATGGCAACACAGATGGAATGGTGGTTTCAGGTCAGAGAGGCTACAGACCTCATTACATCTGCTGGAGGTTGGACTTGAGTTCTCTGGAGTCAAGAGTCTAAGGCTACGATCAGACTGCAGGCAAATGTGGCCCAGATCCGATTTTTTTGCCCATATGTGACCTGTATCTGATCTGTTAAAGACACTGAACAGCACAAATCTGATTTTTTCAAATCCGACCCAGGCCACTTTCATATGTGGTCCTAAATCCAATACGTATCTGATATTTTGCAATGTGACTTCAGTCTGAACGGCCAGGTCGCATTTATTCGACCTTTACATCATTGAAATGCGACAAACATCACAATTCTGCGTCCCAGGAGTGTTACTTCTGTAAACACAGTGCGTGCCTGTGTGGTCACGTATTACGTCAGGACCTTTTTTGTGCATGCGGGTCACTTCAGGGTCACATTTAGTTCATACTCAACACTGATAGAACTCCCTTTTAATGTGTATTATGAACAAGCACACAAAAAAAATGGATTTCCCCAAAAGAACGTAGCTAAAGACACAAACTATAAATCCTGAAATGTGATGATGTAGATTGTTACTGTTCTAAAGAGATGACACAACAAAACAAAATGTGTAAATCACATCCAACCACAGACGTTGGACTCGTATTACTGCTGGACTCTGGGTCTGTTGTTTCTAGAACATTTACTGTATTTCAGATCCATCACTTTGTCTTCATTGTTCATCTTCAATGTAACATGTAAAAACCTCAAAGCAGAATTTAATGAGGATGAAAAAGACAAACACACAGAAAATATCTGTTTATACAGATACATAGATACGTGGAAATAGTCTAAACTGAAATGTGGTTTACAAACAAAAAACACCGAAGGATGTGGATTAAATCCAGGTGCTTTATTAAGTCTGACACATTCTGTGCAGGTGGGGTTTGATTGTTGTCACTAAAACATTTATATAAGTGTTTTTATCTCACTGACTGAGACACCATCAACTGGAGTGAAGGCACCTTGTCCAGCCTCATCTTCATCGTCTTTGTCGTCATCTACGTTTGTCGTCTTTGTCAGCAATTTCTTCAAACATCTTCTCTGAAAATACTGGTCAGATTCAGTTCATATTTTATCTGTATCTGTCTACAAAGTTTGTTCAGTTTGGAGAAATTTTGATTTTTGAATTTTTGACGAATTTTTTCAATATTATAAATGTTCCTTTCCTTCTAATGGTCCATATTTTGATGGTTAAAACATGTAAATGGTTACAGATATCGATCTAGTTCCTATTGATCGATAGAAGTCATATATGGACTTTGAATGAGTTGAGTTCTCCTCCAGTGAAAGTACCACCCACTTCTATTGGGAGATTGATCTCCTGCATCCACACCAAAGGACCCTAAGGGTGTATTCACACCTGGAAAGTCCTTTGGTCTGCTTATTTGATTCAGATCGAATGCGGACTATTTTTTTTCCTTTGGGTCAGATTCTCATTACACTTTTTGCTTGTGGACCAAACTTTGTTAAAGTAAGCATGCATGTAATGAACTGCGCTGGCACTGGACAGAAAAGACGGGGGCGGGGTGAATCAAAGACGATGGGTGTTGATGAAAACAAACGTGAAGGTCCTATGTGCAGTTATCGTTTTCAGAATATGTATTCTATTTTTACAGGCACAAATTTACGAAAATAACATTAACTGTCAGGAACAGCTCATTCGGGGCCAGTTTCGTAATATGAGTATCTGACCAGAAGTCAATGAGACATTCAGTCTCCTCATTGTTCCACATCTGTCCACGGCTCATGGCTGCTGCTGTTAGCTCTGACTATCCATGAGGCTCGGCTACTTCCAGCAGCTACGGTGGCTCGTCAAGCACAAATAGGCGCATGGGTCCTTGATTTGTTTTGGCTCGAGGCTGGTTATATTCAGAAGTGAACCGGCCCAGAGTCCGTTTGGAAGTGGACCAAGACCACCTCTTCTAGGTGTCTCGGCCCGCTTGTTTGATTCAAGTCAGAGTTTGCATGTTTGTATTCACACCAAAAAAAAAAAAAAAAGTCTGTACTTTCCGGGGAAACAAACTCTGGTCCATTTTAAACAGACCAAACAAGGTAGGTGTGAATACACCCTAACAGAGACAGAACCTGACAACCCCACACATTCAACTGGGGATTGAGTCACAAAGAACAGGACACTGACATACAGGGACACTGGAACTAGTTTTGTAAAGTCCATGTGTTTAGTCTGAAGGTGGGACACGTTGGTCCAAACCCAACAGGAAGTCCACTGTTTCAGTCCCGTTTTCCTCCACCCTTCCCTCCTCTACTTTCCGTTTCAACTTCAGGTTCTAGTTTCTGTAACTGAACCACATCCTAATGTGTTCAGTCAGTTTACGTTGTGATGATGCGTGCTCTGTTACCAGGGCGACCCCCTCAGTCAGCAGTGGGGGTCCCGTTACCACCCTGACGCTGATCAGGCCTTATTATGGCCGCCGGGCACATTTCCCAGCTCATGTGCTGATGATGGAAGCGCTGTAATTGGCCGCTCTGAGTGACAGGCGACGTCTCCGTGGAGATAATGAGGCGGCCATTTTGACTTTAATGCTGACAGACAGTGTGAGCAGTTAACACAATTAACCGCTGCACAGGGCAGATCACTGGGTACATTTATTAGCAGCCTGATTCCAGATTATGCATTCATGAATATTAATCAGTCGCTGATTACTGGTTGAAAATTAAAAACGGTAAAATTGGGGAATTTGTGAGTTGGGATGAGAGCGGGAGCATCCGCCAGAGGAAGAAGAGGCGATGTGGAATAAAAACAGCTCCTTTTCTGCTGGTGTCAGATTGTTATGATGTGAGGCTCATGATGCTCAGACTAATGGATTCAGGAACAAAGCATCCAGACATGTGTCCTGTTCTAATGGGAGGTAATTGGATGAGTCCAGGTAACCTTGTTCAGGGAGTCTAATGCACCTGCACGTCCATACTCTATATTACATCTGAGCGTCTCCGGCTCCTCCCGACGCTTTCGTCTTTAATGGGGGGTTGTTAAACCGCCACCGCTGGACTCCGTCTGTATTATTATTCTATGGTTGTTTTATACAGGAAGATGCTGCGTTTCAGATTCTAAGCAGTATAACAATGAAGAGGTTATCGTCAAATTTGGTTTAATTGACAAAATCACACATAGATGAGTCCAGGCTTATGTTAGCAGTTAGCATTTAGCATATTGAGCATATATGTTAAATATGCTCAATTAAACTCAGTTCTATATATAGAACTGAGTTTAACGATGTTACAGTGTAAAAACAGAAATATTAAGAGCCACTTCAATACTCAATATTATTTTCAGTATTTTCCGTCTGTCCGTCCTTCCTTCCATTCATCTATCCATATATCCTTCCTTCCTTCGTCCATCCATCCATCCATCCTTCCTTCCTTCCTTCCTTCCTTTCATCTATCCGTATATCCTCCCTTCCTTCCTTCCTTCCTTCCTTCCTTCCTTCCTTCCATCCATCCATCCATCCATCCATCCATCCATCCACCTTTTGTACCTAGATATTGTATTTATCTGTAGTATATGGAAGGTGTTTATTTGTTATTATTGCAGTGGTTCCAAACACCCACGTATCTGAAAATATTGACTTTTTTTTGCCTCCAAAACACAATTTAATTTCATAATGCTGATGAAACATGCAGATGGTTGGTCTGAACACCACATATATCAGATGAAGTGAGTCCTATTGTTTGAATCCATTTTAACTTTAATATTTCCTTAATGATCTGGACGGACCTGGTACATTTGACAGAACCACAGCCGAGTCCACAGACTTTAACCCCTTCACACCCCACAACGATCATACAATGAACCTGCATTCTTCTGTCAATGTGACTCTGACAGTGAAATAGGCTGTTTGTTTTATGTAAAATAACCTAAATCTTCTTATGATGGATATGTTGTCTGGTTTGTAGAGCAGAATGAGGACTTTGGGTATTTCATTGGTTTAATGGGTATTTAATGGACCAAAAAAAAAAAAAAATGCAGGTGGCAGAAACCTGGGTTTGTTGCTTGGACCCGTGTATAGCCACTTGCTGCTGTACTTCCCACCCTTCTCTTATTGGTCGTTCCACAGTGATGTTTTTGACCATGTATGATGTTCAATGAGTTTCAGTGTTGGACTCGACTCATTACTGGACTTATTTCCATCTGTGTTTGTTGTATAAAATAACAAGATGAAATGAACCAATGACACAAAATAAAACAAAACTGAATCATTATTTTTACTTTGAATCGTACCATTTAATCAGACCATGACAACAAAAAGCTTGTAAAGCAAAATTACGATTCAGTGTAATGAAACGTTGGTAATGACAGACTGTACATCAGAAGGGTTGTACATCATTAAGCTCTGAACTGTGTTTGTTTCATGTCGTTTATGAACTGCTCATTTCTTTCCACTAATAATGAATAATGTTTTCTACACAACTCAACATAGAGTATTTTAAAGGAATGAACCCACGAATGGTTACGTCGACTCTAGAACAAACAGCCCCCCCGATACAACCTGGGTTTATTTATGGTCCCTCATATTCTCAGACAATCTCCTCCTCCTCCTCCTCCTCCTTTTCATTCTCTTCCTCTTTCTCCTCCTGCTTCATCGCCTCCTCTTCCTCCTCCTCATCCTTCTGCTTCATCACTTCCTCTTCCTCCTCCTGCTTCATCACGTTCTCCTCCTCTTCCTCTTCTTCCTATTCCTCTTGCTCCTTTTCCTCCTCATCGTCCTCCTCTTCCTGCCTCATCACCTCTTCTTCCCCCTCCTCCTGCTTCATCACCTCCTCTTCCTCCTCCTGCTTCACCACTTTCTCCTCCTCTTCCTCTCCTTCCTCCTCCTCCTCTTCCTCCTTTTCCTCATCTTCCTCCTTGTCGTCCTCTTCTTCCTCCTCCTCCTATTGCTTCATCACCTCCTCTTCCTCCTCATCCTGCTTCATTACCTCCTCCTCTTCTTCGTCCCCCTCCTCCTTCATCACCTCCTTCTCCTCCTCTTCCTCCTCCTGCTTCGTCACCTCCTTCTCCTCTTCCTCCTCCTCCTTCTTCTCCTCTTCTTCCTCCTCTTCTTCCTCCTGCTTCATCACCTCCTCCTTCTCCTCCCCCTCCTGCTCCATCACCTCCTTCTCTTTCTCCACCTCCTCTTCCTCCTCCTCCTGCTTCATCACCTCCTCTTCTTCCTCCTCCTGCTTCATTATTTTCTCTTCCTCTTCTTCTCCTTCACCTCCTCATCCTCCTCATCCTGCTTCATCACTTCCTCCTCTTCCTTCATCACCTCCTTCTCCTCCTCTTCCTCCTCCTGCTTCATCACCTCCTTCTCCTCCTCTTCCTCCTCCTTCTTCATCACCTCTGAACGTCTCCTTGACCTGTTATTTTCTTTTCTCACAGAAGCAATTTCTCATGTTCAATCGAGCACATCCACCGTCCTGCCAATAAACACAGATTCTTCTGTTCACTGTAGATGATGATACTGAGCTCTGCTGGATATACCAGCTGTATTTGCCAGTTCAACACCATCTTCTCCCTTATTCACTTAGTTTGTTTTAGAACCTTCAGATGTCAACCTGCTTCCTCTAGTTCAAAGATGTCAAACTCATTTTCTTCCAGGTTCCACATTCAGCCCAATTTGACCTCAGTTTGGTCAAACCAGTAAAATAAAAACAGAATAGCCTTAAGTCATGACAACTCCAAGATTTTCTTTTTGCTTTAGTGCAATAAAAACATTACATTCTGAAAATATTTACATTAACAAAGAAAAATATTTTCACTAAAAGTATGTGAATAACCTGAAAAAAACAACTAAATAAGTACAATTTTAACAATATTATGACTCATTTCTACATGTGCATTACACACAGTGTTACATAAACATTTGGAATTTGGAGCTAAAATAAGCACAATCTCTAGAATATTATGTCTCAGCTTATTATTAACACAATTTACAGATTACAGTGGATCTATAAATACACAAAACATTTAGTAACAGACACAATATTGGTACAATTACACTTAATTTTCTTTAGACATTTCAGGTTGTTCATATTTGTTCAGGTTATTCACATTTTATTGTTAAAGGATAGTTTGTAAATGTAAATATTTTCATAGCATAATGTTACATTTTTCACATTAAACCAAAAAGAAAATTTGCAGTCATTTGTTCGAGGTTATTGTATTATTTTACTTTTGATCATATTGGTCTGTATGTAGAACCTGAACTAAATCTAGTTCGACACTGTTGACTGTTAATGTTTTCAGTGTAAGGACCCTTCTGCGGTTCAGTTTTGGCCCGTGGGCCACATGTTTGACACCCCTGCTCTAGTGCTTCACCATCAAACTGATAATGATGTGTGGAGGAAATGTAAAGGCTTAAATGATGGGAGTGGATGACAGAGGTACAGAAGAACACCTGAACATCGATCTGTAGGAAGGTGTTGAAGACCCTCCTAGTGGGTTAATGTCGGAGGGAACAGCTTCCTCCTAATCCCCTCCTTTGTCTGGGTGGCGTGGTGATGGGAACATAAAGCCTGCAGCGTCCTTGGGTTCCACATCAACATCCATCCACTCCACCTCCCTGCAGGCCTCAGACTTCAGCATCCACCTTGTTTTAACTCCATCACTTACACCAATCATCAGTCACATGAACAGAGCTTCATTTTACACCAAAGTCCAACAGCTGAACACCTGTAGGGGGCAGTCTGGTACCAAAACCACCAACCAATCAGGGCTATGTGTCCACAGACTGGATCAGTCACTGATTAAAGGATAAAGCTCACTGGTAAAACCAGTCTAAAAGACAGTAAAAACTAAAGTAAAAGGTGGGGAAAAAAAATCACTAAAAGTTAATGAACCAAAATAAAGGTGCTAAACCAAACTAAAGGACAGTTATACTAGACTAAAGTATAGTAAAACCACCAAACTGAGAGACGGTTTTAACAGACTATAATGAGGTAAAAGCAGAATAAAATATGGTGAAACTAAACTAAAGGTAGATAAAAATAAACTAAAATACTTTCATCTGTATTATGGTATCAAGTTTTCTTCTTCAAACTAAAACCATAGACACTTATTTTAACAGTGGCTAAAATATCACTGTGTGAGCTGATAGTTTACATTGTAGCTCTGTTAACTTAGCTCTGTTAGCTTAGCTCTCCTTTTACACAGAAAACAGCCACAGTAAAACCACAGATCACCTCCATTTTCTGTACAGTTTGCAACACAATAAACTTCCTCAAATTAAGTAATTGTATGTTTTGTTAACGTAAAAGCTGTTCAACCACAAGTGAATGTATTTTTAATGTAACAATGTTAGTTGGCATTAGCTCTGGCTCCACCCTTTTGTCCAAATATGGTCACTTCAGCCACAACTGATGCTTCAAAACAACATTCCACAAACCAACAGCTGACATCATGAATGTGTTTTTAATGTAACAGTGTTAGTTAGCATTAGCTCTGGCTCCACCCTTTTGTCCAAATATGGTCACTTTGCCTAGGAACCAGCTGCTCCCTCTAACATCATGGAGCTTCCATCCACTTCCTGTACAGTGGGTGTTGAAGTTTGAGCAGACGCTGGCATTTTCATCATGTGTTTCATGTGTTTTGTGCACATGCTAAAGCTGTGGGATTTATTAAGCAGCGAAAACAACATTAGTGCAGATTAAGTGTGAACTGAGGTGAAGAACAGAGCGATAGAGGACAGAGGAAGACATGCTTCACTCATCTGAGATTCTTTCCCTCTGGAGGAAGCTCCACTCTTCATCTCCTTCAATTACTTACTTTGTAAATACACCTGGCTGTCTGTTCTGACCTCTGAGAGAGTTTGAGGCTTTTCAGTCAATTAAGAGCTGTTTCAGAAGCAGATGCTGCGGCGACGACCTCGCTCACTTCCACTCAAACGCCTGCATCCAGTCCAATTTACAGCACAAACAAACCCTACACTGTATGGAGGAAAAATGATGCCTAAACACTGCAATTATGGAACGGGAGCCTCCAAAGACAAAAGCTGTTTTCACTAAAAATATTAAAATAAAACACCTCTGGGAGAAATTTACCGGCAGAAAAAAATTCAGACAAACCTGAGAAAAATAATGAAATCAAGGTGCATCTAATGAGGAGAAGAAAGAAGGAAGAAGCTGTTTTCATCATAACTCCTGTTCTGTCCAATAGAAGGCAGATCTGCTTCTGTCACATGTCCATCGCCTATAATTAACCAATCACACTAGACGATGGACTCGACTTGTAAGGTGTGGAAATAACAAGAGATGGTATCAGGTTTGTATCAGAAATACTTAGATCCTCTAGTCCTGCACCTGACCAAATATGGGTTAGTGTGGAAAAGGCACCAACAGAACAGGTCAGAACAGAACAGAACAGAATAGTCTTTATAGTATAAATTAGGAGTGCTACTCCAGTCAGTGCAACAATAATAAAACAAAAACAAACAAACAAAAAAAACCCTGATACATCATAAAATAAGAATAGAGTGAATATGTTGTGAACATATTTATAGTTTGTATAGTTTTTATTACTATTATTATTTTCTATTTTATATGGTTTGTTTTTCTTATGCATGCACATTTTTTCTTGCACTTCATTCTGTTGCTACTTTAACCATTGATTTTCCCCATTGTGGAATCAATAAAATCTAATATAAAATTGCAAAAAACTAAAACATAACTTAAACAAATAGAGTGTAAAATTTTCCAGAAGGTGAAATAAAAATAGACATAAAAGATAACTAGACACAATATTAACAGTATAAACAGTATGTGTATCCATGAACTCAAGTCCATATAAAAATAGTGCACCAATCAATGCACCATGGTGGGGGGAGGGGCGGTGGTCTCGGAAGAGAACCATTCAGTGGGGGGTGGGGGGGTTTGGTGTAATCTGTGGACTCTCCATAAACTCCTCTGGTTCCAAATCCTCACCTGGAGGCAGACGTTGGAACCTCCGACTGTAGATGGAGTTGATCAGGGAGGATAAGGGGGGGGGGGTTGGACCGTCCCTGCAGACTCAGCCTCCAGCCAATTTGTTTCTACTGAATAAGTGCATGTTCTGCTCTGGTTCTTAATTGGGCTCCGGCCGCCGTCCTATTGAACTCTGGAACTCAGACCAACTATGCATTTGTTTGCAATTAGTAGAAGCAGCAGATTTGTTCCCGTTTTGTGCTTTACTGACTCATTTACCACAGAAGGAGCCTCCGCTGTAGATTTAACTATTTCACATATGGACGGACATGACATTAATACATGAAACATACGACAGGAGATCAGTGTCATTCACACATATGGGAAACACATGCATAGACCAATTACCGCTCAATCAGTAAAGGTTGGGTTGATGTGATGTAACAGGATAGAGCTGTGCTTTATCTGATGGTGTTTCTGATTTCATCTGCGACTATTTGGATTTTTAATGTTTGAGTGAGATCTTCAGTGGTTTTCTATGATAAGTCACTGTCTAATCAGAATCTGAGATATTTATGTTGCTAAACTTTTTCAGTTCAGTAAGATTTATCACACACACATACTTACACCCTCATGGTGTCCAAAGCGCTTTACAAAGCCTCTCATTCACCCATTCACATACACACACTCATACACCAGTGGGCAGCTGCTGCTGTCCAAGTTAAATTACCTACTGGGCGCAATTCAGGGGTCAGTGTCTTGCCCAAGGACACTTTGACATGTGAACAGTCAGAGCCAGGATTCGAACTGCCGACCCTGAGCCGCAGCTGCCTATAGTCACAAAGTGTTTCACAATAATACTAGAGGAGTTGAACAAAAAATTATAAAATGGTGGTGTCAAACATACGGCCTGTGGGCCAAAATTGGCCAGCCAAAGGTTCCAGCCCATGGGATGAATTAGTGAAAAGTAAAAATTACACTGAAGATATTAACAATCAATGTTAAAATCATTTTAGTTCAGATTACACATTCAGACTAATGTAAAGTGGGTCAGAGCAGTCAAATAATAACACAATAACCTATAAATAACCTTTGTTTTTCCTGTAAAAAAGTAACATTACATGAACATGTTTACATTTACAAACTATCCTTTCACAATAAAATATAAATAACCTGAAATGTCTTCATATAAATCAGTGTAATTGTACCAATATTTTGTCTGTTATTAAATGTTAGGTGTATTTGTAGATCCACTGTGATCTGTAAGTTATAATGTACATGTAGAAATGATAAACTGAGGAAGAATATTGTTAAATTACACTTATTTTCCTTAAGACATTTCCCGTTGTTCACGTTCTTCCCATTTTTAAAGTATAGTTCATAGATGTAATCATTTTCATAAAGTAATGTAACTTTTTTCACTCTTCTTATTCTACTGGTCTGATCCAGTCTAGATCATATTGGTCTGAATGTGGAACCTGAACTAACATGAGTTTGACACCTATGCTTTCAAAGAGACTAAAGGAGCTGATGCATGTTTTACTGAAACAATAAAAACCATTTGATGGCGTTGACTTTGACCGATACAGTTTAGTTTGAAATACCCTTGTCATGTGATCCTGTTTAATTGTACATGGTGCGTTTCCTTTATTCTTTGTGATTATTTGATCGTTCACCACCTCTTATGTCTGAATCTATACAGTGTTTAATAACCATTCACTCAGACACAAATGCATCACACACACTTAGATGATATTTTTACTGTGGTTGAAAACTGATGCCTTCAAAGTGTCGACTCTTAGTAAATCATCCACTAATTATCCATTTGTTCCGATGCCATTATTTCCACCACAGACTCCTTTCACTGAGCATCAAACGGCCCCATCTAAAGTGCAAACTGCAGCGTTTCTAAACCAGCGCTAGGTATTGTGGGAGCTGTGCAGATGTGTAGTAGATCAGTTTAATCAGATTGGTTTTATCAGGTGCAGATACATCTTCAAAGTCTCGTAGCATATCCGTGGTGAATCAGTCTGACAACCCTCGCATTATGTCACATGGTCTTTGTTTAAAGCCCAAACTGGTTCCAATGGAATTCACTCCTAGTGTTTGTTTTTCTGCATTTCTCAGCAGCGTCCTGTAGCGTACTTATTTTTATCTCACTGGCCGATAGACCATGAGCTGCATGAAGGCGATGTGTTCGCTTTCATCTTCGCCTTCGTCTTCGTCGTTGTTATCAACTCCTTCAAACATCTTCTCTGATGAAACTACTGGTCGAATTCATTTCATATTTTATATGGATCTTCTTTGGGACAATGTCTGCAAAGTTTGTTCACAGTTTTGAGGAAATTTAGATTTTTAAATTTTTTTAACTTATTTTTGGAATAGTAAAATGTTCCTTTCCTTCTAATGGTCCATATTTTTGGTGGTTTATAACATGTAAATAGTTACAGATATCAATATAGTTACTATTGTCCCTGATAGAAGTCATATATGGACTTTCATTTGGGTCCGTGACCTTTGACATTGAGTGACGTCATCTTTTCTGAAATGACAGGTTGGATTCATTTCTGATTTTATCTGTATCTTCTTTGGAACAGTGTCTACAAAATTTGTTCACAGTTTTGAAAAATTTAGATTTTTGAATTTTTGGTAAATGGTTACAGATACCAATCTAGTTCCTATTGATCACTGATAGAAGTCATATATGGACTTTGATTGAGTGAGCTGAGTTCTCCTCCAGTGAAAGTACCACCCACTTCTGTTGGGAGATTGATCTCCTTCATCCAGACCACAGGACTGGAACATAAAACAGAACCTGACAGCCTCACACATTCAACTGGTATTGATTCACATAGAACAGGATGCTGACATACAGGGACACTGGTCAGTATTTTTACTGATTTATGAATTTGCCGCTGTTGGGCTGTATTTCACAGTGAACTGACCGGTTCAACACCTCGATGTCAACACAAACTGATCTGAGCTCAGTGTGATAGTGGGCTTCTCGGCGTCTCCTTCCACTCCCACTCACCCACTTGCTTTAAACTCTGCCCTTAATTGAAAGCAATCCCGGCTCCTGGGCTCTAAAATGAATTTGTGTGTGATTCCTGGTGCCCTGGCGCGTTATGAGCGTCAGATAATGTCTGTTTGATTGAATTAGTCTCTTCCTGTTCGGCCCCTCCCCTGCAGGCCCGTCCTTGCCCGGGGGCAGATATTGACGGAGGTGGTCGGGCTTTTGGATGAGGTTAGTGTTACCTATGGATCCAGACGGTGAATGCACTGGAACAGGAAACGGCAGCTATTAGTCACCGCCTTAATACGGCTAATTTGTGCTGAAAGCAGCAGCGGGTGAGTGCAAAGGTAAAGGAGGAAGGAAAGAGGAGGCTAGCATGACGGCTACAGCGCTAACCTCAATCACACACCTGGCTAATGGCTAAGACGCTGAATAGACAGACTCACAAGAGGCTGCTGAACCCACAAATCTATTTCCCTCTTTAAGTTTCCATTATGCTCCTTCACCGGCTGCACAGGGAGGGTTTAAAGCAGCCAAATGCACCACAAAAGGGTGTAGGAAAAAGAAAAACTGGTAAAAAGAAAGGAAAGAAAAACACATTAGAGCACAAGAACATGGAGAGGAGTTGGTTTAAACCACAAACTTTATTATTGAATATTAGAACCAGTTACTGCAATGACATCACCATGTTAACAGACAAAACTTTAATGTTAAATAACAAAATGTATTGTTTCTTGATCATATGTTCATGCAAAAACAATATATGGTCAATTTGTGGCATTTTAAATAAATATCTTTTAACCTCCTGAGACCCAGGAAATGTCGGGAAAGTCCAAGCTTTAGCTTTCTTGAACAAAATAATTGCCCATATTGGATCAGTTTTTTCAGATGCATTTTTTTTTTTTTTTAATATATGGAATGTCCTTTGCGGTGGACAGTTTTTTGTTTTGTTTTGTTATTGTTGTATTATTGTTGTATTAAAGCTAAATACTTAAAAATTTCCATATTAACATATGTGCATGTATGTTTTCACATTTAGTAAATATTTTAAATAATTGTTAGATTAAAATAATGTCATATTTTAAGATTATTTTCTTGTTGTAACAACACATTTTCATACTATATCAAGGTATTTTCATGCTATAGCAAGACATTTTCTTCATTAAACTAAATATATCAGTATTTTCATGTTAAAATATTCAGTAATTCAGTAAATGAATATAAGCATCAATGTATAGATTTACATAAAGTCACGGTTCTAAACAGTGAATATGATGACGCTAATGTTTCCTCCGGTTTTTGGTAGTTTCACACTCTAAGGGGTTAATGATCCGTCAAACCTGGGTCGTATATGGTTCTCTGGCTGATCCGAGCGCATCCGTTTCCATGGCGCCGACCTCCTCCACCTCCATCCGTTCCCAGGATGCGTCTCCTTGTGTTCCCTGAAGCTCTGGCTGTTTTCCATTTTCTTCTTCTGTGTTTTAATTCCCAGCGCCGTTGCGTTTCACCCCATCACAGACCGTACATTTAAAGCAGGTTAAAGTTTTACCAAAGTGTGGGCACGGCGCCATTAAACGCCACAGGAATCACATCATCCCGTTCCCATCACACATCCATATTTATGGATGTTGCACCGTTTCTCACTGATCTGCATGAAGCTTCACACAGAGAATAAAGTGAGTGGGATGAAGCCACGGCATTTGTATTAAAATGAAATGTACAGCAGAGAGAGAACCCAACCTCCACCAACGCCGACTCATAAACCTTTATTAGGAAATAGAGCAGTTAAAGACGATGATGTGTCTTTTACACTCGTTTCTGCATTTGATTCTTTAACAAAATGGAAGATGATGTGAAAAGAAATGAGGATGTGAGTCCAATTTCAGCTGCAATGATGAAACTGATGCATCTACACTAGAAAATTAAGTAGAAAAAATGAGCAAAAGCATCCAAGAAAATTAATGAAAATGAACAGAATCATCAATAAAATGAGCACAAATGAACCAAACATGGAGATAAAAAGGAAGTTAAACAAAAACTTTGAGAAAAAATGAATAAAACTGATGTAAGATGAATCAAGCTTGTTGTTTGAGTTGTGGTTTAGTTGAGTTTTTAGATGATGTTCTTCTGGTTACATGGATGTATAGAATGTGGACGTTGGTACGAGCATCATGTAGTGTTACCGTGGCAAGGCAGATGGAACTGCAGCATCAGAGGTTACACTACGAAAATGAGGTTTATTCAGACAGTATGGGCTGAAACAGTGACACAATCTGGACCAGAACACTTTAGAAATATGGGTTTAGTTGTGGGTTTGTGTGTTCGGTTGTGTGTTTGGTTGTGTGTTTGGTTGTGTGTTTGGTTCTGTGTTCAGTTGTGTGTTTTTGTGTTTGGTTGTGGTTTGTGTGTTAGGTTATGTGTTAGTGTGTTTGGCCATGGTTTGTGTGTTTGGTTGGGTGTTTCGGTTGTGGTTTATGTGTTTGATTGTGGTTTGTGTGTTTGGTTCTGTGTTCAGTTGTATGTTTGTGTGTTTGGTTGGGTGTTTGTGTGTTCAGTTGTGTGTGCGGTTGTGGTTTGTGCGTTTGGTTCTGTGTTCAGTTGTGGTTTGTGTGTTTGGTTCTGTGTTCAGTTGTATGTTTGTGTGTTCAGTAGTGTGTTCAGTTGTGGTTTGTGTGTTTGGTTCTGTGTTCAGTTGTATGTTTGTGTGTTCAGTTGTGTGTTTGTGTGTTCAGTTGTGGTTTGTGTGTTCGGTTGTAGTTTATGTGTTTGATCGTGGTTCAGTTGTGTGTTTGGTTCTGTGTTCAGTTGTGTGTTTGGTTGTGGTTTGTGTGTTTGGTTCTGTGTTCAGTTGTGGTTTGTGTTCAGTTGTGTGTTCGGTTGTGGTTTGTGTGTTTGGTGCTGTGTTCAGTTGTGTGTTTGTGTTCAGTTGTGTATTCGGTTGTGGTTTGTGTGTTCAGTTGTGTGTTCAGTTGTGGTTTGTGTGTTTGGTTCTGTGTTCAGTTATATGTTTGCGTGTTTGGTTGCGTGTTTGTGTGTTCAGTTGTGTGTTTGTGCATTCCACTGTTCACACTTCCCTGTACAGACCCCGTCCAGCTGAGCGTCGGCCTGATTCCGTTTCCCTCCTGTTCGTCTCTTTCTTCTATTTCTGTCTCTTTCTCTGTGTTTTTAATTGCGACACTTGGAACGTGTTCCAGAAAAGATGATGTGAAAGTGTGTGAATATCATTATCTCCCACAAACTGATCATGTCTGTGCATGTGCAAACACAGAAGACCAGCTCAGAGCTGCAGTCATGATGAAGTCGAGTCCAGGTGCATTCTGGGTATTTAGTGACTGTAGTTTCTGACTCATCACACTCATAAACTGTATGTAATCATTGGATGGAGGAAATAGAATGAGTCTGAACTGATGTTTAGGACAAAGGTTTGTGTTTTTAGAATCAGAGTTGACATATCTGAACAAAAGGGGCGGAGCTGAGGGAGTGCAAAGCCTTATGGGTAAGCTAGTGCTAAATGCTAGCCGATAGACTTGGATTCAAAGTCATTTTATTGAGGGCCAGGACCAATAATGTAATAATGTGTTACAAAGAGAAAATGAAATGAGTGGATTTATTTCCCAAATTAAAACAGTAGTTCTCTGGAAGAAAAATGTGAAATGTAAAGAAGAGACAAAGTAAATGATGTAAATAAAAGATGAAAATGACAAAACAACCATAAGATCAAAAAAAATAACAACCCCTAAATAAAACAACTAAACAAAACTATAAAAAAAGATTAAAATACAAATAAATGACAAAACAAACATACTTTCATAGACAGTGGTGAAATTATAGTTGCATATATTTGTCGGGTATTTTTTATTAAGTTCAGGTTGTGAGCAGATGCTTAAGTTCTCAAAACTTCATGAACCACTAGTTATTAAACCACAAATAAAAATATTTTCTAATGAACAGAATCTCTGAAAGTTTGACTCTATCAAAGACTGAATTCCACCTAGAATCTAATTAATGGAAGACAAATTCATTGCATCAGAACATTTCTTATAAGATTAAAATGACACCAGTGAGTCATCGGTGTGATGAGTCAATGTGATGCAGAGCTTCATGGAGCACCACCCAGTGGTCATCGATGCTATTACATGTTTTAAAGCTCAGGTCTTTGTTCGGTCTCTGTGGAATTCTGTCATTTTTAAAGGCATTTTCAACTGCTATCCCATCATCTGACATGAATGCAGTGGATGTGTTTGTCCTGTGGGATGGACGTTGAATGGGTGGACATGTTTTAAGAGAATGAACCCTCTTTTCCTGCTTTATTCCCTGGTGTTTACAGTGGTCACGACTGCATGAGTTAGATTGTGTGTGATTATTATGGTTGAAGGTTTACTACAAGTGAACTGGAGCTTGGATAAATAGTTATTATTCACCCGATGTTTAAAAGAAAGATATGAACCATCTCCATTCTATTCATAGATAGGTAGATGTTTATTTGTCCTTCACAGGAAAATTGTTTTCCCAGTCCATACAGCAACAACAACACATCACTTCAACCCTTACAGACCTACAACTATTTTCGCTGACTTCCAACTAACATTTAACCTCCCTTTTCCTATATTTAATTCACTGTTCATGTAGATGTTCATTAAATAGTAAATGTAAAGGTTATTTTATCAAAACAGAGAAAACTGAAGAAAAAATTACTTTTTCAGTCCAATCTCTCATTACTTGAACATAAACCCAGTGTCTCCATCCACTGTCATTGATTCAACTCCATGTGTTTTACTGGTGAATCAATGTTGTAGAAGATGATGGTGTTTCCATGGTAACTACAGAGCCTCTGAACATCCAAGTGGGTCATATCTGAAGGCCATGAAAAGATGACAAACTGTATTTTACACCAATTATTTACATGTATTGATAAGAAACATTTTTTATTAGTAGATGTCGTGTGTGATTCTCTTTCTTTTGTCCTTTATTTTGAAATGGCTTGTTAAAACATGGGGGCTCATCCGGGATGCATACTGGTTGAGGCAGTAAATACTCACTACTGTTCTTCTTTAGAACATCGGTCCTCCTCAGCTACAATGGGGACCTTATTTTATCGCAGCAATGACAAGAGAAAACTATTTACATGTACTGATAGGATTAGTGGATTAACAGGTATAAAACATTTCCATCAGTAGATGGTTTTGGATGTTTAGATCTTTGATGGTTAAACCAAAGTGCAGCCATGATCCCTTTGTTATGATCTAAGTCTAGTCTTGGTCTAGACTTGGATGGTTTTGCTTTCACTATGAACAGTCTGTGAGACTCTACAGATGGAAACACATAAAGCCATCACTGATGTAGAATGAAGGTTAAATTCTGGAGTGAAACGACAAAATCCAAGACAGAGTCATTCGTTCTTCAAAGCCGACGTGTTTCATTTTGACTATTTTGGTTTTGAAAGCAGAGGCTTAAACTCCCGACATGGCATTCATGGAGGTCTATTTAAAACCCGCTGTGATGCTTCTCACTCCTCCTTCAACTTCTCACTGAGCTGAAGGATAAAAGAGATGAAGTCAATCTGAGGCGTTCTATGAAAGAACGCTCCACAGATCAGCGTTCATAAAGGTGGGCTTCATGTGGCTCGTCTGCATCAGGTCGGAGGAGGTGACGGTAGCCTGAGCAACGCCGGAGCACCTGGCTGAGGCATTGTGGGTAAATGCTGGTGTGTTTTAGTCGGGAGTGGTGTCGGAGTGAGAGCGCTCACCTCGCCGCTACACACCATTAGCTTCTGAATTTCAATAGAGCAGGGGTCACAGCTCCATTTGTCAGTAAAGTGCAGGTGATGTAAGTAGCACTTGTAGGTTTTTCTGTAGTTAACGGTGTTCGCACTCTCTGTTTGTTTCTTAATAAAAAAGATTTGTGTTCATCGACATGGGTGTTGTACCTGTGACCTCTTTTATATCTAACCAGAAGGTTTTGAAGTCTGGACTTTATTTCTCGCTGCCTGAGGATGATTTGGTGGAAGACGGCGAATGAACAGATGTTGTACCTGCAATAAAAAATGTCAGTCAAGAAAACACAACCGCAGCAGACGTGTACGGGTTAATTTAATCAGAAATGACTCGAAACAAACACTGTCATGAGTCGTACATTCTGGTCTTCAGTTCAACACAAATAAAGGATAAAGAGGCTTTTATTTCTATTGCCACAGGTACATTTACAGGACAAGTACACTGGTCTTTCTGTTGTGTTGCTCTTGAGTTCATGGGAAACAAATAAATAAACACACATTTTTCATACTTTTACTTCTAAAAAGAAACGCAGTTAAAATATACACAAAGAAAGGTAAAAAAAATACACACACACAGGAATCATAAATACATTTTGCATTATGTGAAATGTAACACGGTTAGGGATGCACCAACTTTTTCAGTTCCGATGCCGATACCAATTCTAGGGCCTTGGTTATTGGTGAATACCTGATACTGATCCGCTATCATTGTTGATCTAGAGCAGAGGTTCTCAACTGGGTGGGGGGGCGCAAGTGACATCATTGTTTGTGAGTGCATTAGCAACTACTGTTGTAGATCACAACAGTATAAATCAATAAGGGGGGCTATATCATCTAGCACCCTCCATCCCCCACCCCCCACCCCCCTCCCCATGTCGTAAAAATTTTAAGGGGAAGGACCGGTCTTATGAATCGGTGGCTTGTACACATCCCTGATCCAGCTAAAATGCTGATATCAAGGTCGATATCCGATCCTAATATCAGATTGGTGCAACCTTAAACACAGTACATACATTAACATAGCTAACGACAGAAAATGTGACTGCTGTAGAAAAGCATGACATGTAAGATGAGTATGATGGGAACTTGCAGAAGGATTTCGCTACCGTTACTGTGACAAACTGAAAAAGTCTGATTGTTAGGTCAGTTTTAGGGTCATTTCACACCTTAAAGTCCAGAATAAGGTTAAATCTGAACAACAGTTTTCTCAGATTTTGTAAAATACATTTGACTTCGAACCAAACTCCATTTTCCTGTCGTTTCCTCTAATGTCTGCAGATTTAACCGGTGTGTCATGACTTTGTGTTGAATTTGACTTGAATATGTGCATTTTTTTCATCATTCTGGAAAAAAGATTATTGTATATTTACTATATTTTGCAGTAGACAAACACATCCACGTTTTTCTGAACATTCAAGTCATGGTCTGTTTTATAATGAGTCAATAATGTGCAGATCACAGACGTACAGTCTTTAGTTAAAGCTGACAGTGATGCTGTTATTGCTTTATAATAATTTGAAATTCATGGTTGGATATTAATTCAAGTTTTTGTTTTCTTTTTGTCATTTTTTTTAAATTCAATTGCTATAGTTACGGTTACTAACTATAAATGCACCATAACAGAAAATGTGTGATTTTTCTTTTTAAAGTATGAGATGTATTTTCCAGTTTCTTCTCTATTATGACTGACCCCGCCCCTCTTTCTTTCATCCACCCACCCTCTTGTTTGACTTTTGTGTTACCATTGTTAATATTTGGTGGTCATCCTGGTTAAATGGTATTCTTTTGCTGCAGTACATGTACATGTGATACTCGTCTCTTTTGGAGGAAGTAGCTTTAGATGTTTGTCGTCTAAGTTGTTTTCATTTTGGTGTCATTCAGCTTCTTCCAGACTGAAACAGCTGCAGTTGTATTTGTAGTTGTTTTTATCTAATACTGCTTCATCTCCTTATTGGAAACTTCAATAACATAAAGCTTGTGAATGATGAAGATGTCTCAGTCAATAACTTATTTGGAGAGCGATCGATGTCCTTTTGTTCAGGTGGTGGAGTCAATGATCAGAATAATAACTCTTTTAGTTTGATGCTGTAAACATTAATACAGCTGACAGAAGTGCTCTATTACACAGAATTTACTCATTTCTATGATCTTGGTGAAAATGAGACAAAACCATAGTGATCAATCCACAAAACCACTGCAAAGGGTGGAATTCACCACCCACTGCACTGACGAGGACATCATATGAATGTTGAACCACTGTCATTTGTATCAGTAGTCGCTTTTCCATTGGACATATATACAAAACTTTACCAATATTAGCTAAATGTCGATAAAACAGAAGTGCGTAATGTCAGTTTTTCCATTGAATCACAAATGTGATGATTTGTTTTTTATTGCAAGATGTCACGAAAAGTCATTCCATAAACATGGCGACGAACGTAAATATCTTGTTTTGAATCTAGAATGCCCGTTCCCCCTCTATCCTGCACTAAATTAAAAAATGATTGGGTTTCCTCGTGTGTCCACACATACCGCGTCATGTTTGTTTTGAAACTCTTCTTATTTGCTTGTTGTAACATCCATAAACATCCTTTTTTTTTTTTTGCTTACATGACTAATTGTGCAAAAGGTCTTCCCATTGCAGATTTGCCAAAACTTTGACAAAAACTTTTCATCAAAAAATGAGACTTTTGGCAAAAATTTTTTTCCATTAGGCAAATTTTAAATTTTTATGCGCAAGTTATATTTGCGTGGACTTGGACTTAGACCTGGGCTTGGACCTGGACTTAGACCTGGACCTGGACCTGGACCTGGACGTAGACTTAGACCTAGACCTGGACCTGGACCTAGACCTGTATCCAGACTTGGACTGAGACCTAGACCTGAACCTAGACCTGAACCTAGACCTAGACCTAGACCTAGACCTGGACGTGGACGTGGACCTGGACCTGGACCTGAACCCGGACCTGGACCTGGACCTAGATCCTGAATCTGGATCTGGAACTGGACCAGGACCAGGACCTGGACCTAGACCTAGAACTGAATCTAGACCTGGACTTGGACCCACACCTGGACCTAGACCTGGACTTGGACCTTTACCTAGACCTGAACCTAGAGCTGGACTTGGACCTAGACCTGGACTTGGACCTGGACTTAAACCTGGACCTGGACCTAGACCTGGACCTGATCCCAGACCTGGCCCTAGACCTGGACCTGGACATGGACATGGACATGGACCTGGGCCTAGACGTGAACTTAGACCATGACGTAGACCAGGACTTAGACCACAACCTAGACCTGGACCTGGACCTGGACCTGGACCTAGACCCGGACCTGGACTTAGACCAGAACCTGGACCTGGACCTGGACCTGGACCTGGACCTGGTCCTGGACCTAAACCTAGACTCTGGACCCAGGCCTGGACCTAGACCCGGACCTGTCCAAGAGTCTACTGTGGACTGGTCCGGGTCTTCTGGGTGGATGGAGGCAGGAATGACCTGTTACTGCTGTGAAATGGAACAGATGATGGTTTTCTACAACATTCAACAAACACAATGTTCATCTTGATTCCAGATTATTCAGATTTCTCCTGTTATTTGTTACTGTGTTTTTAATCTAAATGCAGTTTGGACTTTGCTCTGATGTAAAGTACATTTTCCACTCGTTTGGGTCTGATTCTTCCTGGTCTCTCCACAGTAGAAAATCCCACTGATGTCTGAACTCAGTGGTTTATTTGTGACAGATGTTGAGTTTTTACAACTGAAATTATTTCTGAAGCTGCCTGTGAATATCATTTCTGTGAGACGGGGTTGGTTTTATTTCAGCTATATTACAGCTGAATAAATATAGTTATAATAAATAAACCTTTATGTAAAATATTCACAATTCCTTTCAACCACTAAATGAATGATGACTGAATGACGTGTGCTATTTTCACCTTATGAGCTGATTTATTGGCTCCTATTTCTGCTCATTTTGCTGCTGTTTCCATGTGCTTCGCATATTCAGATTTCCACTTTACTTCGTTGCAGCCTTTTCAATCCTCATTTCTATGGCAATTTATTGTATTTGTGTTGCATTTAAAGACTCATGCCGGTACGTGATGTACATAGAAGAGGTCAATCACAGAAAAAACACAATATTGTCTTTTCATCAGTGCCAGTTTATCTGAACGTAGTGGGGTTTTTTTTTTTATATATATATTCCAAACTATGAACATTTTTTGTTTTTGACTCTAACACAAGGACATTTTCAATATGGCTAAGTTTATGATTGAAAAACCACTTTTCTTTCATGTTCCATCTGTAAACTCTCAAAGACTATTTATTTTGTGAACATCCTACAATTTGTTGTAATTTTTCTAACTTAAACTATTTGTTTCATCATCAACGCTATAGAGTTTCCTGTAGGTAAAAGTATTCCTTCACAGTGAGAATTTATAGATTTTATATACTCAGTTTTAGCTGGTGGTCTTGGTCCATATTTGTTTTCTCTATTGTCACAAATGCCAGATGCCAGAGTTATTAGAGCTAATATGACCAAATGTTTAGTTCAGAGACTAAAGCTGAACCCAGACTCAGGTTTCATTTATGGGTGTAAATAAGATGTTTTTCTGTCAATGGACCTACAAGTGTTTTGTATGTTTTGAAAGTGGGGCACATAAAGAAAATCGGGCTGTTTTTGTCCCAGTTTTCCCCTTTCCTGACCAAGGATGACAAAGATTATGTTATGTCTTATAAGATTATTCTGTGGTCTGAGGTGTGTTAAGAGTGAATTTGTCCCGATAATCGCCTCCAAAACAGGTATGGGCCGACAGTTGTAAATGTTAAACTTGTTCAATATTTACAACTAAAAGTCTTCATGTGTGGGGAAAGCTGACGACTCCTAAGTCATGACTCCGTGAATTGTGACGTGGAATGAAATGTAGCCAATCAAGAAGTGAGCTGACTGAGGAACAAGAAAGCAGGCGCAAATAAAAACAAGTGTGGCCGACCTGAAATATAAAGTTTGGTGGACCTCAGAAATGGAGGACCAGCTCGTGGAGCTGTGGGAAGCCCGAGAATATCTATTCAACATCTCTGTCAAGTGGTACCACAATCAAAATGACATGTTGCATGTTGTGTTTTCTGGTTGTGCTATGTTTTTCTTCTTTTTTGTTAGATCACGTTTGAGCGCGCGAGATTTCTGTCTTGGAGGACTAGGTTCTAGATTGGTGGTGGGACAGAATTGTTATGTGTGTGGTGTAATGTGTTGAGATTATCGGAGCACATCTCACACAGTACGATCAAAACTGTTGAATGCTTGATTTTTTTTAATCTTCATGTGGGTCTGTAACAGATAAAAAAATCTCTTCAGATTTAGAAAATCCTTATGTGTGTACCCCACTTAAGTTTCTAAACGAAGACAGGCAGTTTGTGGGGGCTCGTCCGGGACCAATGACCTGATCAAACCTTCGAGTCTCATTGAATAAGAGGTTTTTATCCTGAGAGTCTGTGGTTCTTTTCTTTTAAGAAGTAGATAGAAATAATTTTTGTCTGTTGGGCTGAAACAATCAAATTTAGTGAAGCGGAAAGCTGTATTTGACCTTTGACTTGTAACATGTTTATTCTGTAAAGGGTTGAAATACTGAACAAGAAGCTAAAACCTCCTTCAGATATCAAAGACTTTGACAAAGACTTCGTTCTCTGATCCAAACCAAAGGTTCAGTTCAGAGACTAAACCTAAAACCGGGCTCAGATCAGATGTCACTGGATAAAAAACTGCATCTATGTGGAACAGATGAAACATGATGATGATGATGATGATGATGATGATGATGATGATGATGATGACGATGAACTGACAACAGAACTGGATGGAACCACATTTTCTTGTACTAAATTTGTTCAACTTTGGTTTAACCCATAAAGACCCAAAGCTACTTTTGTGTCAGTTCCCAAATTAATGTTTCTCTCTGTTCAACACTTCGACAGTGATTTATCATCCTTTGTTATGATATTATCTACAGTATTTAGCATTTTGCAGTGTAAATCATGTTTTTGTTTTTGTTTTTTTAAATTTAATTCACTGATCATGTAGATGTTCATAAAAGCTCAGATTAAAGATGAGGGTTCTTATATCAGAAACAGAGAAAAAAATAAAGAAAAAGTGACTTTTACAGTCAAATATATCATTACCCAAGTCTTTACAACCTAGTCCAGTCTTTACAACCTAGTTTTGTTCATTTTTATTTATTTCATTTTTTGTTTTGATTCATTTCCTATTTTATTATTTTTTTGTCAGTTTTGTTTAGTTTGTGGCTAATTTTGTCCATTACTTTTTTTTTTTTTTTTAATTGATTTTATTTATTATTTTTGGCTGTTTTTTTTTTTCATTTTGTTGCTTATTTTGTCAGTGTCATATATTATTTCATAAATTTTACTTATTTTTTGATCATTTCATTTATTATTTTGTTTGTATTTAGCAGAAACCCAGTGTGCCCATCCACTGTCATTGATCCAACTCCATGAGTTTTACTGGTGAATCAATGTTGTAGAAGATGATTGTGTTTCCACGGTAACTACGGAGCCTCTGAACATCCAAGTGGGTCATATCTGATAACCATGAAAAGATGACAAACTGTATTTTACTCCAATTATTTACATGGATTGATAGGATTAGTCAGTCCCTCCAGAAAAATGCGAGCCAAAGATTATGTGGGCAAAAATCCTTGATTATACGATGGAATATGCGGGAGTTTTATGTGATTTAAGTTGCAAAAATATGCAGGAACTGGAAAAACATGCATTTCAATGTAAAAAACAGATTGTTCTCCCACACCCTGTTCTAACTAGGCTACTACTAAATGAAAAATATCTAATTACATTCTATGATAAGTAAACATCCACTACATCCCACAAAGTGCCAGTTCTGTTTTAGTTCTGTATTTTCTAAGCATGGCTTAAACATGGCACAAATGAGTCATAAATGTCAAAATTAAAATAATTGCTTCCTGCTTCACAAAAGTGAGGCAGAGCAGGTTATCTGTTTTAAAGCAATTATAGCTTATGTTCATATAACCTATCACCATAGCAGAACCCATTATCAAAAGTTTCACGCTTGTAAAGTGGCTCCAGCGTCAATTTTTTTCTTATGTTCCAATGTACAGCTGCATGGGGTGCAAAATAGTTTGCCTGCTTTCCTGAGCTAACATTGTGGCGATCATGTGCCTTTTTTGAAAAAATGCGGACCCCCACATAATGTGCACTATTTGCTTGATTGTGTATTGAATAATGCGATCACATAACCATGTTTTTCTGGAGGGGCTGATTAGTGGATCAACAGGTATTAACCCTTAATAGGTAACCTGGGGTCCCAGCAGACCCCACGTTTTTAATTTTTTATGTTTTCACGCAGTAAAGGAGAATTGTACTTCACGCAGTGAAGGAGAATTTATTTGGAAAATAAAGCACAATTTTGTTATATTTTTTTCGTTTCATTGCTATCCTTTCATACTATAAGCAATAAAGTACCGTAGCTGTGGGGGGCACCATGGTTACCTATTAAGGGTTAAACAGTTCCATCAGTGAATTGTTATCCTTAAATATTTCTTTGTCTTTTGTTTGGGTTTTGAGTGGCTGGCCGTGGGTGGAGATTCAAGTGTGGCAGTCGATGTCTCTTCTATATTCTTGTACCTCATGCTGTGCATCACTTTCTAAAATGTTCAAAATGTTCTATAAATAAAATAAAAAACAAACAAACAAACAAAAAAAAAAACAGTTCCATCAGTAGATAGTTTAGGTTAAAGGTGGGTGTTTGGGTCTTTAGGGGTTAAGTATGTGATTTATCTGGATTTTAACCAATGTATTGTCAGAGCTGTTCAAAGAAGTGCTGTTTCTTCTTTCTTTTCCTCTCTAGTTACTGGATGTACATGTCACTCATGCTTTACTTTACAAACCTAAACCCATTTTTACTGAGTCCGGACCAGAGGACTGACCTTCCAGAGTTCCTCCTCCACAGCCTTAAACAACAGAACCAACCAGACTTGTCTGCAGTTCACAGCAACAATAAATACGCTTATGACAGACTAGTTATCTCCCATGATTCCACTGGCCTTTACACAGTTCTAACACCACGCTGGCAGGGTTTCAGAGGAAGATGACTGCTATTTCCAAGAGTTGTATAAACACATCAACTTGAGCTATTTTTCAGTGTATTCCAGTAAATGCCAAATGCAGTACACCTCGGCTGATTTTCAGTCACATCTCAGTGAAAAGCGCCTTTAATGGCTTACGGCTCGGCCTCCGCATCGCAGAGCTCCACTAGTTTCCACTGACAGCAGAATTATAGGTCTGGGCTGCTCACGACGCTGCCTGAATTGGAAATGGCACTGATGCAAGCCTTGGCTGAGCCCAACACAATGGACAATATCTGAATGTACAGCCATTCAATGGCTCCTGAGGCCGTTTATCTCCGTTCCTCATCTCACATAACAAATTGAAAATAGGCTTAAGTTTGTGGTCAGGTAAAAAGAAAAAAAAAGGCATAATGCGGAGGTGATTGGCAGGTTGTGGTAAAAAAATTTCAGTGAGTTCTTCCTCATGAATGTAAGGAAAATAGGGAAGACAGGTTGTTGGTTTCTAGGCCACGGAGGGAAATCAACAAGATTAAAATAGGTTATAGCAGCAGAAAACAACAAGATGTAGATGGAACAAAGACAATAACAGCTCGAAAATGTCACAAAACAATGATTATATAACAAACATGTTGCCTTATGTTAGTATTTAGCCTTAAGGCTAATTACAGATGGTGATGCTAATGGAAGAAACTGTTCTTCCCAACTCGAATCTGCAATGCAATCTGTTTTACAATCACTATATTCACAATAAATACAAGTAATACATAGTGACAAGAATAATGCAGTTGAATCACTGTATGTGGATCCTGATCTGTGATGTGGACTCAGGTGTGTTTCAGAGTCTTGACTAAACTCAGACCAGGAACCAAGAACTGGTTCTGGTTGAGTCCTCTCAGATAAAGACCTGGTTCTAGTTGAATCCTCCGTCAGATAAAGACCTGGTTCTAGTTGAACCCTCTGTCAGATAAAGACCAGGTTCTGTTTGAATCCTCTCAGATAAAGACCTGATTCTGGGAGAATCCTCCATCAAATAAAGACCTGATTCTGGTTGAATCCTCCGTCAGATAAAGACCTGGTTCTGACTGAATCCTCCGTCAGATAAAGACCTGGTTCTGGTTGAATCCTCTGTCAGATAAAAACCTGGTTCTGGTTGAGTCCTTCGACAGATATAGACCTGGTCCTGGTTGAATTCCCCTTAAGATAAAGACCTGGTTCTAGTTGAATCCTCTGTCAGATAAAGACCTGATTCTGGTTGAATCCTCTGTCAGATAAAGTTCTGGTTGTGTTAGTGTTGAAGGACTGGTGGATTTGACATAGAAGTTGTTGTTGTTCTGCTCTTTGGGTGAACTTAGGTGTTGAACCCTGACCTCTGACCTTTGGCCCAGATCTGTTCCCATGGTCGCAGGTCGTCTCTCTGCTCTGTTTCCTGGTGGCGGGTTATAACATTGAGCCCGATGCCGACTCAGAGGTTGACTGAGGGGAACTTTAAAGGCGTGCAGAAGCCGGTGGAGAATTGACTTTGTATGTGTGATACTGCGGTGGCGGCGGCGGCAGCGGTGGCGGTAGCGCTCACCTCACAGCCTCATGATAATGACATCTGAAATCTCTATTTACCACATGAATGAAAGTGTTTTGCTTTTTCAGCAGCCGCGTCTGTTCGCAGCTCGTGATGTTTATTCTGCGAGCGCTGTTTAATTGGAATTCAGATGAGTTGGCGAAGCGCGGCGTCAGCTGTTTTCAGTCGACATGAGACGCCCGTGAAATGTCATTCTGTTCTCGTATATCTGTCTGAAACCCACTCGTCTTCACATCAAACTGTATCTGCATTGTGATGTTTCAGGTACGTACGGGCCAGACGAGGGCTGGGCGTCTGCTTACCCAGAATGCCGAGAGAGAAACCAGTCACCCGTCAACATCGTGGACCAGGACGCCAAAGTATCCACCGAGTATCAGGAGCTGACACTGGAGGGGTTCGACTCCGAATCCTCCAATAAAACATCCATGAAGAACACTGGGAAAACAGGTATGAGCCACGGCCCAGTTCAGCCTCTGGGTTTGTGTCAGATCAGCACCGGGCGTCTCGGGTTTGGACGTGTTGAACATTTATTCTAAGATGCTCTGGGTTGAAACATATTATATTAAAAAAACAATAAAGAGCCAAGTTTCATAAACATTAACTTCAACATTAAACAACTGTGTTCATATACAAAAGTCAGATGACGGACTTTCCAATGACTTCTGATATTTTACTTTAACCCTTTATCAATCAATCAATCAATCAATCAATCAACCAACCAATCAATCAATCAATCAATCAATCAATATTTATTTGTAGAGCCCTTTACAACACTTAAAGTGACCAAAGTGCTTTCCAATGAAATCAAAGCATATAAAAATCAATAATAATCAATAATAATAATAATAATAATAATAATAATAATAATAATAAAATACAAGTATGTGTCACGGCATAACTGAATGCTATATATAAAAACATGTTATATATATAAAAATCAATAATCATCAATAATAAAAACAAATGCAAGTATGTGTCACAGCATAACTGAATGTTAAAAGCCAGTTTAAATAAATACATTTTAAGCCTGGATTTTATAGTTCACTCATAGAAATACCCGGAAATTCAACATTTCAACCTTAGTGTGTTATTGGAGGACATAAGACTTTATTACTTTTGGGAAATTTTTCGAAAATTTTTATTGATGTATAGAAAATCAAGGTCAGTGAAGTTACCATATTTGGTTCCTTGCCCATAAGTGGGAAACAAAAAAAATACAAGAAGTATATATATGAAAAATACAAGAAAAACACATGTAAGGTAAAAGGAGCATGTATTTTAGGACATTAGAACATTAGACCCAAAGTGGGGTACAAGTACCCCCAGGAGTACTTGTAAGAATTCTTTTAGAAAAATACATTAAATAAGTCATCATGCACCAAATACAAAATAACTGAGAATTAATGTTGAAATATAAAATGCAATAAATACATTTATAAATAGTTTTATTGTCAATCATCTTGTTTAAGCTTTGGTAACATTTTAAGAACATTTCTATTTTATATTATTCAAAATGAGTTTATTTGAGCAGCTTAGTAATTATTTTTTTGCTGATGAAAGGTTCATTTTTTAATTAATAACCAATTTATTTATTTTTCTTATCAATGAAAGAGGGTACTTTTCAGGTCATATTTTCCATATAAAATTTAATTTACTTTTATATATATATATATTTAGTTAAATATATGTTTGTTTACAAAGTTTTGAAAATATAGACACCTTTGGCACAGGAACAAATTTTGCCTAATTTTTATCAATCAAAAACGCTGAAGCAATAGTTGGGGGTACTTGGCCTAAAAAAGTATATTTCGGGGGTACTCCAGTGTAAAAAAGTTTGAGAACCTCTATATTAGACCAACATAAGTGCTGATCCAGACACCTGCCCACATCCACATTATCCCTTTGAACATCATTCCTTACATTGGTACCATTACTTCATGGTACCTAACAAAGCAGGTACAGTCACTGTTCATGCAGAAGTGGACCTTACAGACCCTGGAGACCACATTGGACCTGAGATTGTTTCCCCACTGTCCTCACTGGAACTACTGCTGTCACTGTGTTGTAATGTGTGAAGAAATTACCAAAATGAGTCACTTGGTTAAACATTTTCTAGACACAAATCTTGACAAAAAGTATCAAAAGTTTAATTAATAATAAAACATTTGCACTAGTTCCAGGTCATACAAAGAAAACTCAATAAAAGGGTCTTTTCTTTTTTTTTTTCCTTTTCTTTTTTTTTTTTTTTTAAGTTCATAGAGGAGGAAGAATCAACACCATGTCCACCAATTGGTTTTTTTTTGGGAGGGAAATAATGCAAATAAAGTATGTACAACAAAAATCTACACAAGTAACTCTGAATAATTAATAAGCAGAAAGTCCCAAAGGAATCAAAGGTGAAGTTAAACGTTGGTTCCAACTGAGACATAAGTCATTTTTATTCCTGAAAAACAACACATTTGATTGAACTTACTGTGTCCAAATCGTAAGGATCGATTTTACATCCATCCTCTGAAACAATATAATAAACAGAAAACCTACAAACATAGTTAATTTTTGCTTTCCAACAGTCAATTAACCATCGACTGATACTTGTTATTAAGAATAAAATAAGTAAAGTAAAAAAAAAAAAAAAAACCTCCAGAATAAAAGTAGTGATACTTCACCATGTTTGAGTCACTATTAGTATACAGTATTATACTGTGTTGTCTTTAGTTTGTTTTTTTTAAATTATTTAATAAGCTTATATGTAATAAATGTAATTCCAGTCCAAATGTTGTTTGTCTGTAGTTTAATCGATTCAGTCTATGTTGAAATGGGTTTGAGTCCAAAGGAAAACACCATCTGCACATTAGAATACATGGGCTATACAGGGTCTGTTTACTGAAACATTTACAAATCTATTGGATTAAAGGACACAAACCAGTATATATGTGGAATAAACACTATTATATACATTAAGAACATCAGATAAACAGAACTTTGGTCATTTGGTTTAAATTCATCTGATTAAAGTATTTACGATCAGGCACATTTAATCTGAGGGGGAGCATTTATAATAAATTGTTGACCAGTGTTACATCTCTACATGCCATTGGATGAGGACGGTCACATGGTTCGACCACGCCCTCTGAAGCTCTTTGACCACACAGTGACCTCATGTACACAATGGAAGTAGACGATAAAACGCTGTGTAGCCCAGAAAATGAACACATGAAAACCTGATAAAGTGTTGATAGAAGCACCAAAATATGGGAAGTATTAGTTTAGAAACTGTAGTATTAATCAGATATTTTAATTTGAATGTAACGAGTTTAGTAGTGAAGAAAAACTTTATGTGTGTAGAACTTTGTTTTTACACATTTACGAAGTGTTAAACAAGATAAGGCGGTACACAACATAGGAAGAATTAAGTCATTATATTGGTATGGAATGAAATAAATACAATAAAACTGTCCTTTATTAGTCCTACTATTTAGATTTCATGCTGTAATTTAAGAAATAAATGAATACAAAGATAAAGTCAGGAAATAAAATACACTTAATGTTGATGAGTGTGTGGTTCCATAAAATTCACTGTCTTTAAGGTTTAGTTGGATGTTGAAACACAGCAGATGGATTTTAGAAGACGTGAGCTGATTATTTCTAGTATAAAGCACTTGAATATCCAACAGCCTTATTAAAAGGAGGATTTTAAAGTGTTGTATTTGTATTTGACAGTGAATCCTCGCCAATAAGCCCCGTGACAGTAAATATACATGTACCAGAGTCTGGGTGTATTTGACAGAACATAAGGACGAACCACGTGTCTGGATGAAACCATTTACTGGCTCTGATACAGAACATGTCTTTGTTTTGTCTGTATCTGTTCCATCAGACTCAGCGTTATCAGTCTGCTGTTCATCCACCGCAGGCAATAAAGCAGGGTTTAGAGATGATGAAAAAGGCTCAGGTACTGACCACCGAGATGGACGGCCTATAGCTGAAGGATTATTCTGTCCTAAAAATAACCAGAACATAGAAAATATTACATTTTAGTTTTGGCTCAAAAGGACACTCTAGAAATATAATAAATATCATAATGAAAAAGATCAGCCCCGTATTAGAAACAGGAACACACAAAGATAGTAAAAGCATGTATAAGGTCAAGACGCTAAACTTAGAGCCAACATGATGTTTTATTTCACAACTTTGGCTCATTTCTTTCCATTTCCACATATTTTACTTTAACAAACTCCTCTTTTACAATAGAAAATTAAGTTTGAAGGTTAACTCATGTTATTATCTCTGTTGGGAAATTCTGTCACACTGTACCTAGCATTAGCACCAGTATTAGCACCAGCATCAGTGCTAGCAATTAGCATTAGCACATTGCACATGTTATTAGCGGTGAGCTGCCACTGAAAAAGTTAAAGGTTAGCTCAATTTATTATCCCTGTCAAGGGACTATTTGAGTCTCCGGACGATGTCATGTGTGACTCACATCATCCGGAGAATCAAATCGTCCCTTGACAGTCCCCATAGGGAAATTCCTCTCTGCATTTTACCCATAATACACACGCATTGTATCTAGCATTAGCATTAGCACATAGCACACATGATCATTAAGCTGTCATTGAAAGGTTAAAGGTTAACTGGCTTTACCATCCACATCAGGAAATTCAGTATCTGCATCTAATCCTTCATATTACACACACATCACTTATTATTAGCATTAACAATTAGATTTAGCGCATATTAGTTTCAGTAAGCTTCCACTGTAGGTGCTCATGGGCGAACTCCAGATTCAGGGACACCGACAGGAGAATGAATCCATGTACATGGGTATATTTTTATAAACAGTGTCACTGTGGCATTAGATGTTTTTTGCTAGTGATGGATCGATGACACCCCAACGTATGGTTTGGTGTAGGTGCACCACATTTAGTAGATATGTTCCAGACCTGATGGAGCCAAACCCTAAACCCAACAGGAAGTCCATCATGTTGTTTGGAATATACAATATTACTCTGATGTTTGTGTTTGTGTTACCATTAAAAATGACATAGAATAAGTTAATGTTGTCACACATGAATAAACTTAAGAATAAACTACAGTGACTTCATCTAAAGATCTTGACAGTGAAACATCGATTTCTGATTCCACAGTGACACAACAAGTTGAGATGCTTTGTTTTTTTTTTTAATCTCACCAGCCAATGAACTATTGTGAAGGCGCTGTGTCCATCGTTATCTTCATTAGCAGTTTCTTCAGACATCTCTGATGAAACGACTGGTCGGATTCATTTCATATTTTATCTGTGTCTTCTTTGGGACAATGTCAATAAAGTTTGTTCTCAGTTTTAGACTTTTTTTTTCATGAATTTTGGACATTTTATAAATGTTCCTTTCCTTCTAATGGTCCATATTTTGATGGTTTATAACATGTAAATAGTTACAGATATCAATCTAGTTCCTATTGATCACTGATAGAAGTCATATATGGATTTGGACTGAATGAGTTGAGTTCTCCTCCAGTGAAAGTATCACGCACTTCTATTGGGAGACTGATCTCCTGCATCCAGACCACAGGACTCTAACAGAGAAAGAACCTGACAACCTCACACATTCAGCTGGTATTGATTCACATAGAACAGGATGCTGACATACAGGGACACTGCAACTATGCTTTCCTGAAATGAATCAGTGACACCTCCTCCTTCTTCTGTTTGAGTTTTGACGTGGGGTTTTCCATGCGTCATAGACCTGGTATCAGGTCCAGACTCGTGACAACGCCTCCTGGATCCAAGCCCTGACATGAACAGGAGATCTGGCACATCCACATGGACCTTCTTGTCTGGGTTTTCCTGTTAAAACCAGTTGTGGTCTGTGGGCCACGGGGCCATGTCACTGCTGCTCGTAGCTGTAATTACAAATATTTGTTTGAGTCTAATCATGTTTTTCTCATTACACATCACATTATGGAGCCATAAATGCTGAAATAACAGTTTGGATTTGTCGTCGTCGTTGATCAGATGATGTTTGGAGGCAGATATGGCGGTGACAGACCTGCGTTCAGACCGAATGAAAAGCTGAAGCGTGACTCCTCTAATAACCTCAGCTCATATTGGCAGGTGTCGCCTTGTCAAACATCTGTTGCATCACTCTCCCACGCGATTATAAAACAAGACAGGTGCAATATGCAGCCAGTCATTTATGATGAAGATTACACATCCCATATTCATTCAGAGCGGCTGCATTAGCACGATGCGGCGGCAGGTGTCGGCGGCGGCGGACTCGGCAGCGAGGCCATCTGCATTCAGCTCTCCTGGCATCTCGAGGACCCTCGTTGTCAGCCACAGGTATTTTTCACAATTCCAGGTTGTCACTAAGATGGATGATCCTTTCCCCTCGCTGGAGAAAGCCAGTTGAAAGGCTTTTGAGAGGAGGAGGCCACAGGTGGTTGGCAACGGCGCCGACAGCCCTCGAAACGCTGCCCAGAGCACAGCTGTGAGCGCCACGCCGCCATGTTCCACAGCTCATCATTCACTCAGTCAAGGATGCAGGGCTGGATGTAATCAGACATATGAATAAACACACAATTAGGTTATGAATCCTGCTTCATCAGCCTCGATAACAAGAGCAAAACACACCTGACGAACAAATGCGCCGTAATGATTTCAGTTACTGCTGTTAGTGATTTAATTGGCTTTTTATGCTTTATTTTCCTAATGAAGGAAAACATACATTTATCAGTTGGAACATGTGAATAAAGTCATACTTCTGTTGCCGTTAAGACTTAAATGAATGAAAATGCTGTTATGTCCCTGGCCAAGGGGAACCTGAACATAACATATTTCAAAGTTGTGCCACTTGCCCCATTCCCAAGAATGTGAAGCCCAGACCAGCGTTACAATTAACAATCAGGTAGACATTTATTATCACTCAGAAGAGAGAAGTGGTGCCCAAAATAACGAACAAAAGGATGTCACAACCCTAACCTTTCCTAATTATCAAAAAACAAAATAAGAAACAAAAGACAGTCGGTGTGACCTAACTCAAAACAAAAAGGGCCTCTCCTTACTTTTTGTTATTTTTAAAATATTTAATCTAATTTCACAGAACCTCTCAGAACAAACACAACAATCACCAGGCTTCCACCAATGGACATGGGATGAGGAGAAGGGGGCGGAGAATCAGCAGCAGCCAGATTATATCCCCACTCCCAGCCAATCAGCGACAGGTTCTGCCAGTCACACACACCTGCAGCTGATCAACAAATCACAGTAATTGTGGCACTGAAGAGAAGGAGAGAGAGCTGTCAACAAAATACAAACAAAACAGAAATACATGACCCATCAGGTTCACATGGGCCATCACAATGCATGAAACAGCCGAATTTAGCTGAAGTTGCTTATGTTAGAAAGTATTGCTTAAGTGGAATATGAAAACCGAAGAAACTGAAAAAGTATAAAGTAGAACAAAGTGTGAAATTAAAACTGAAGGAGGACCTGAAGTTGCTGAGAATAGCTGAAGGTTTGCTGCAACATCGCTGAACTGCTGCCAAATCATGGCTGAATTCAGCTGGAATTGCTGAAAGGGCTCATATTTTGCTAAACCCACTTTTATTAGTCTTTGGTACATTTATTTGTATATTTGGACCCTAATAGTTCAAAAAGTGTGAATTTGAACCCTCCAGGTGCTACAAAGCTATCTTTATATTAATTTCGGCAAAAATCAAGTGGATTTCTACAACTCGTTTTAATTCCTTCTTAATTTGTTACATCTATAACTTGTTATGTCACGACATTTGCACATATAAGGTCAAGACTTCTGACAAACATTTCTCTGAGTGCAACATAATTGTTTGTCAGCAGCAGCGGTTGTAGTCCATACTGAAAATATGTCCAAATTTCAAGCCCATTACCTAAAATGTTCAGTTATTGGTTGAATGGGACAGAACAGCACGGTCAACAACCTGGAGGGGGTGGGGCCTGAAGTGGCTCATGTGCATTTAAAGGGCCAGCGTTCAAAACAACCTTTCTGGTGTCATTACTCAGAAATAAGGTTGAAGATGGACCTGTGGAGTTGAATTAATGAAGAATTCAGACCCAAGCAGAGCATTTACAGCTTATGTAGACCACAGGGAAGTGTTTTAAAATGTATAATTCGATAAAAAAAAATCCATAAAAAAAAAATTGAAGAAGCTGAAAAAAATGTAAAGTGGGAAAATCTCTGTCAAAGTGAAAAATAAAAGTTGAAGATGAAGCTGAAATGGTTTAAAGCAGAAATAGTGTTTATGTGTGAAATGAAAGCTGAAGGAGGAGCTGAAGTAGCTGAAGGTTTGTTGGAAGATCACTGAAGCGCTGCGGAATCATGGCTGAATTCAGATGGAATAGCATAGTTTAAATTAGGAATAAATTGTTAAAATGAAGGAATGAAGTTGAAGAAGATGAAATAGTTAAATTCAGAAATCATTGTCAAAGTGAAAAATTAAGTTCAAACAAAGGTTGAACTAAAGTCAGAAATGACAGATAATGACCTGGAATAATAAAAGTTTAGACATTTGAAATGACGTCAAAACTCCATCTGGATCATACTTAAAACTGGACATATGAACCAATCAGACGAGATGAGATGATGTATCGTTTCCACGGTAACGACAGTAGTTTTAGTGTTTTTTTGTAGCTGTAAATACTTGCATTGTAAAATATAAGAGCAAATACATGAATAAACTTTTGAGAAACAGTTTTATTTATGGAAAAAAGACTGAAAGTAAACAATGATGCTGATGTTTTAAATGCATCGTCTACAGTTGAACTGTAGCTCGGTTTATTTTCACATGGACGAATAAGCTCATGCAGTGGAAAACATATATGTGATATGGGAGTAGTAATGCATGAAGCAGGGATTAGTGCAAACTGGAAAAACTAATAAGTAGAATCTAACATGTGAGTCAGAGGCAGAAACCCAATGAAGTATAAAGAATGGAAACATCCAGGAAGTGAAGACGATGAGGACGTTTACAAACGGCCACTCACTGGAAGAAACGCAGAAAAATCACAAACATACTGGAGGAAGGAAAAAATGAAATGCAATGGAAACAGTTTCAGTGAATAAATGTGTCTGTGAAGTAATGACGAATCTGTCAAACTACGAGATGAAGTAAGAACCAAACACAATAACAGCAAACCTTCAGGAAATCTGAGAGGAAACCAGAGGAACCAACACAAACAAACACATCCCCGTTAGCTTTAAAGAGCTCCTTATGTTGGATCACGTCTCCGTTCCTTCGCTGCAGTCGTTCAATAATTCAGACATATTTACCATGAATTCATCTGACCTCATGTTCACGTCCCCTCAGGTGAAACAAACCTCGTCTCTATTATTTAAACAGCCTTGAAATGAATACTAGTGAAGAGAAACCTCAGAGTGGAGCTGAGACTAATATTAACCCTTCGGTATCAACGCGGTTTCTCTAACCACCTAAAGCGCATAATCTGCACAGTGTCATAATAATATCAGAATGTTTTTCACAGTTTAATCTGAACTTTTTTTTTTTTTTTTTTTACTTTTTTTGTATTTCATCAACTTAATACATGAACAAAAATACCAAATACTCAATAACTGTCATATTTTTTAACCTTTAAATGCGATGTTTGTAATGGAACAAACATATTTTTTATGCAAACCCCCCCCCCCCCCCCCAATATTCTACATATAAATTGTATGTTTCTTTTTTTGTTTTTGTTTTTTTTTCATCCTGTCATATGTCAATGATTAACCCCAACATTGGTTAAGATACATTATTATTTTTTGTACTAGGTCAAATGTCAAATGCTAAAATGTGTCAGTGTGCATTTTGTACTCACTTGGTAGAAGGGTGTTAATGTAGGAATTTAACATTATTTAGAATGTGCTGATTTTAGTGGATGGATCAGAATTTTAAAATCATGCAAAAATGAACAACTTTTGAATTCTGACCTAAAACAAATAGTGAAAAATATGGCTTTTTATAACATGAAGTGCAAAGTGTTCATAATATGCTCACCTGGATGCTGGAGGGTTAAACTGACAGAGGCTCATTCCAGAAACTGAAACTGAAACTGAAACCAGGTGCATATGTCCATCAACTCCTCAACTGACAAGAAGAAACACAAATGGTGCCAGGTACAACAAACCCCGCCCCTCGCATGTATTGTAGTTTACTTTGGCATCGATCCAGCTGATGTCACCATGTCTATGCGTGTGCTGCTGTCAGCATATCAGTTGCCTCTATACACATGTCAAGTTTGAAGCAAATTGAAACAAAATTGATGTTTTTATAGACATGGGAAATTTTGCCCATTACAAGTAAATGGGCGAAGAAAAAAGATTTTAAAAATTCATAAAAAATTTGAACTTTGACCTACGTTTACCAAAATGTAACCACATCTGTTCTGGGTCACTGGCAATCTATAAACCCAATTTGGTATGAATTCAACCAATAGTTTTGCTGCTACACACGTGAAATTTTGCCCATTAAAAGTAAATGGGAAGAAAAAAGATTCTGAAAATTCATAAAAAATTTGAACTTTGACCTACTTTTCCAAAAATGCAATGAGATCTATTCTGGGTCACTGGCACTCTATAAACCCAATTTGGTATTAATTGAAACAAAAGTTTTTCTGCCAGAGTGTTAACAAACAAGTAAACAAACAAAAAAACAAACAAACCGAACTAAAAACAATACCCTTGCCTCGCCTTTGGGGGTTGGGGTACCTAAAGCAGTTTATACACGATGATAAAGAAAAAAACTTTTAATATTTACGCAAATGAGCAAAAAAAAACATCAGCATTTTCTTTTGCCTATTTTTCTTTTGCTTTCCTCTTCCATTGTGGTTAAATTTTGCAGTAGAAGTGATGGAACCTTGTCTGTAAAACTGTTCTTAGTCCATGTTTTATTTACTGTGGTTTCTGAGTCGGTTGGTGTCAGATTCAGTCAGAGTTGGAGCTCCTGCTGTACGTCCATCCCTCCATCTCAGTATTTTCCATGGTGTCTCAATGCTGACATTCAACATGTCCATTAAATGCATCTGCGTTCAGGTCAGATTCCAGTTTGTCTTTACTGCCTAATGCAGAGTAAGAGCACAGTGTGACGTCCAGAGCCCAGATCTGAGCTGTCAATCATCCCCTCCTGCTGCTCAGTTACATCACATTCTGAACCAATCACGGTCTGAGGCCGCCCGCTTCACCATATCTCCGTGTATCACCTCAACCCGATATGACAGGATGACGACGTCTGCAGCACCATGAGCCCAAACCTGTTCAGATTCACCTGAACAGTGTTTAGGCTGAATCACCTACAGGTTATGGAGATGTAGGCTATTCACAGTCAGCTGTGTAGACCTGGACCTGGACTCATGAAGGACCACCTAACCACCCCATCATTAATGTCAGAGCAGGTTTAATGGATTCTACGTAGACATTTTCTCCAATAGACACTTGATTCAAAGCAATTCTTGGTCCAGATCAGTTTTAACATTGTTTTTTTTAGACTCTTTTGGTTTTGTCTGCATTTATTTATTTAGAATTTTAATAAAAAATCTGATCCACTTTCAGATGTAGTGGAAGTCATGTACATCATCACCCCATATTAATAAAATTTAAAAAATAAATAAATACATAAATAAATAAATAAATAAATAAATATATATATATATATATATATATATATATATATATATATATATATATATATATATATATGTATGTATGTATATATATATATACATATACATATATATATATATATATATATATATATATATAAAACTAAATAAAATACCAAAATTGTCCCAGTTTCATTTTCAGGTTAAAAAAAAACAAAACAAAACTCAATGATTCTCATTTTCATATGATTATAAACTAATTAGCATGTAATTATGAAAATTATTCTTAATTTCTGCATTTAGGATCTAACATTAAGACATTAACGTGTCAATGGATAAATAATATTTCATTAGGTCTTTTTCTATGTAGAATGAACATCATGGGTATTTTCCAGCTTTCAGACTTATTTTTATATTTTATTCATTATTTTTCAGGATTTAGAATAAAACCACCTTTTAACTGGTTGACAGGTTTGTTTTTTTTCGCATCTTTGACATTTCCCTAACTTCAGAAAAATGTTACAACCACAGTGTCTCAGAAGGTCTTAAAACCTTCTAAATTCACTGACATAATTTCCGCTTTATTAATATTTATACTGTAATCCGATATTTTGGAGAAGTGGTAAATGAGTGGTATTTGAACACTGTAATATATCACATCATCTGCATATAAAGTGAGTGCAGCTTTTCCATTCTGCTCCTGTCTCTGTCTGATTTTCTGAGCCAGAGGTTTGATTGTTAATGCAAATAGTGAAGTGATAACCGTCAGCCTCGTCTGCTGCCTCTTCTTTTTAATTTCAAGTGTTTAGATAATGTTCATTTACATAAATCCACACGGAGGGCAACTTAGACACAGTGTTTATCATGGCGGTGGTTTCTTCGGGGGATTATTCTCAAACTTTTAGAAGATAAACTCATTCCAGTCAATCACTGACTTTCTCCACATCAGTGTTAAATCTCATTCCTGTTTTTTGACTCATGGTATCGACAGCGTTCAGGTTCATTTGGCTCCAGATCCTGCTAACATACACCCTGCATTGTTTGCTGATTCTTAAGCCTCACATACAGTAACTGTGGCTTTTTTTTTTTTTTTTTTTTTTGCAGCCGAGTGTTAATTATACAGTCACCCACTCAGGCAAATGTCAGCTCACTTTCAGAACGACGACGTGGTGGAAACAACCAGGGAAATTAAAAACATGGCTCCTGCAGCTGTTTATGAGTTCACCGTTCAAGGGCTGTGACGTCAGGAGCTGAATTGGAGCCTCGGAGCCCGAAGCTTCGGAGCAAAAACAACAGAAAAATCTATCAATTTCCACAGTCAGTCAAACATATGTGGGTGAAACTGATGCTAATGTGCCGAGGCAGTCAGATAGAAATGAAAGGTGTCTGCAGGTGTCTGCTGTTATATACAGACGAAGAAATAAATACACGGAATAAAACCACAGATTGATGATCGATATAATATAATAAAACATAAATCAGTTTAGAGGGAATTTAGGTAATGCATCATGGAAACATTTACAGTAATAATGTGTGTTTTTCAGCTCTGGAGATATATTTAACACATCTGTGGCAGTGATTTATGCAAAACCAAATAAGTTGTAGATGTGACAGATTTACAACAACACAGAAAACTGGAGATGGAAATGAATGAGAATTAAAGAATCCATTCGGTTGAAAAATTCTTCATGTTTATTCATTTGATTTTTGCTGCAGCTATTTCCAATGGATCCATGTTAGAACTGATCCTCAGGGTCTGTCCAATGTTCAGTGCAGATTTCAACCCAATCCAGAGGAAATGAGCGACTGCAGAGACTCAGCGTTCACATACTAATGATGACATTTAGCTCCGAGGGACAAACTCTGAAAACTCACAGCCAAGAAAATATTTGAAGTAGAGCTTCAGGGTTTCACACACTCCCGTGGATTCAACCCAGGTTTTCACAGGAATTTTTCAAGAAAATCCCGGACGAGGACTTGGCTGGAGGTGAGGCGGTTGGGTTGACTTTTGGCGGTCGAAGGGCGACTGGTTTCCAGCTCGCTCACGGCGTCGTGGCCTTTCCTTCACCAGAGACAAACCGACAGGATGCGTCCAGCGCCCAGAGGCTGGGCCTGATGGGATATGAGACCAAAGAGAAGCAGATGTGCCCACGCTGTTTGGACAGTCCAGAGCATGTCGTAATCAATAACTCGAACCATCAGATCAGTCACTGACTGCTGTGATTGGATCATAATCTATAAATATCAAAACCACTGGTGGCCAAGTTCTAATCACATCTGAGTCCAAGTGAAACTTTAGATCAGTGGTTCTGAACTGGTCTGGGTTCTGGACCTATCACCCCCCAATGACAAGACCAGACCCAAACTGATAACAGTTAAACTTTTCAAATGTATTTAATAAACAGATGTTGTGTTTAGAGCCTGAGATAATATAGAATATTACAGTATGAAAACACAGAAGACAAGTTTAATGATGAACCAAACTGACCAGCAGGTGGCGATGATAAAGATGGAAATATTCCTTTTCACACTAAATTAGATCCATTTCAACCAAAACTAAAAAGTGAACTCCGTTAAAAATGAAAAGTTCATTCAGTCACTTATTGAAGACACAGGTTTTTGTCCAGTGGAGGTAAAACCATATCTGATGGAGTCGTTGTCATACCAGAGTTTCTCCATGTTTTGAACATAAACTTTTGTTTTTTTTATTCTGTGAAATGTGTGGTGTTAATTGTCATTACAGCGCATTACCACCATCTACTGTTGGGGAGTGTGAATGGATGGGGCTCAGCTCCATAAAAAATAAAACACAGGATTGGTTTATTAACATAGACAAAGGCCCGTTACCCACTGAAAACAGGTTTGAGACCCACTTTTGGGTCCCGACCCACCAGTTGAGAATCACTGGTTTAGACCAAATGTGAAAACTGTCTCTGAAGGCTTTAAAGGAGTGATATGTATAAAATAAATAAATAAATAAATAAATATGTATATATGGAATTAATCATTTTAAAACATTTCCCTGTGGTCTACATAAACTGTTAATGCTATGCTTGGGTCTGAATTCTTGATTAATTCAACTCCACAGGTCCATCTTCAACCCTATTTCTGAGTAATGACACCAGAAAGGTCGTTTTGAGCGCTGGCCCTTTAAATGGAAATGAGCCACTTCATGCCCCATCCCCTTCAGGTTGTCGACTGTACTGCTCTGTCCCGTTCAGCCACTTGTGTTTGTTAATAGAATCAACAACATTTTAGGTAATTGGCTCAAAGTTTGGACGTATTTTCAGTATGTACTACAACCGCTGCTGCTGACAAACAATTATGGTGTACACTGAGAAATACTTGTCAGAAGTCTTGACCTTATATGTGCAAAGGTTTTGTTAATGTGTTTTGTCGTGATGTAACTAATTATAGACGTAATAAATTAAGAAGGAATTAAAACGGGGTGTAGAAATCTACTCATTTTAACTATTAGGGTCCAAATACACAAATAAATGAACCAAAGACTAATAAAAGTGGGTTTTGCAAAATATGACCCCTTTAATGAGACATGACACAGTAACATCATCACATGACACTGTTGTGTATTTGTGTGTAATTTTCCTCCTGTTTCAGGGTTTTTCATTGGTTCCCAGAGTCTGAGGCTTTAATTTGATCATTCATTGACTGTAAATAAAATCAAATTTATTTATATAGCGTCACATCATAACTAAACTTACCTCATGACCCTTTACATTTAGAGCTGGAATAAACCAGACTCTGTAAAGACATGACGACTAAAACGATGAGTCATATACAGCCGACCTGGACGTCCTGTACCTGAACGGACTCGGTTCTGACTTTAAGACGACTGACATCGAACGTCCATCATCACTGTCCACGCCACTGTCTGAAACCCGAGACCTGGAGGCGGAGCCAGAACCGGGCTGATGAAGACGACCACCTGCACTGTCTGAAACACAGCAGAGCATAATTTAAGTGGATTTGGACACCGCAGCGTGTGGAGAGCGGCGTAAAAACGCTAACACAAACAACAGCTGTGAAACAAAATGGCGCGCAGCTTCTGCTCCGGCGCCGCTACATAATGCATGGATAACAAGACGAATGTCCCCGCGTCGTCCATGAATTATGCATAGAATGTGCAGTGTTTCTAAACGACAGATGAGTGTTTTATCTGCAGAAGGATCACCTGGTGGATCAGCAGCATGATGCTGGGATGAGGGGGGGAGGGGCTCATTAGTCCAGAACCACAGAACCTGACAGCAAATCAGAACCTCTCCAGCCTCTTAGACTTTTTACATGGGAGAAAAACAAACAAATCCAAGCCCTGTTGGACTTCAGATATTCTGAAGGACCATAAGAGGAAGTTTGGTCTGAGATTATGATCCAGTCTGTTGGATGAACACTTTAATGAAGGATGGAACCATGAAGCCCAGATGGTGTTAAAATGTATAAAACCCTGTTGTATTCATCCTGTGATTAAAGTATTAGTATTGAACAATGAACGTGTCCATAGTGAATGGGTTATGCTGCCTTCACATGCTTTTGGAATTACAGTATATACTAGTTACGAACTTGAAAATTGCACATGAACGCCCCCTCATGTCAGATTTTCCAGTGGAGAAGTGGGAAAAATTAGATCCACAAGATGAAAATAACCTTTGACCTTTTCAACATGGTGGAGAGCAACGAGGGATTCATGGCCATTGATAAACAATGGTTGTATTAACATTATCCTGCTGTTAGCTGATGATTTTGTGCATTTATAGTATATACATTTTGCAAAAAAAAAAAAAAAAATGCTGTATCAGGTCACCATAAACTGTTAGACATTTTTCATTTCACTACGACAACAAAAGATCTTGAACACAGTTCACTGGTAATTTAGAATTCACAAGTGGAAAGGATCATCTCAGCAGCACCTGAAGGCAGCATTACACAACAGGCCAACTTCCTTTCTTATCCAAAATCTTGGAAAAAAAATAATTTCAGAGGAACTCACAGTGTTCCTGGAGGAAAATAATGTCCTGGATACATTTCAGTCGGATTTCCACAGAAATTATTCCACTGAAACTGCTTTGGTCAGAGTTTCCAGTGACATTATGTTGGTGAACATACAATTTATTAATGTGGTTTTATATTGGGATAAATATTGTATTGTATTTCAGATTTTAAGGAAATGTTTATATTTCTATGTCAAATCAGCTTGAACAGGACATCTTACAGCTGTAGACATGATGTGTCCCAATACTTTTGTCCATATAGTTTATAACCAATGCAATGATATTTATCCCAATATTAAAGGATATTATGACATTAGTCATTGTTGTTTTGTATCCCAGACCCCTGTTAGAAAAGAAACATCTGAATTCAATCTGTCCACATACTTTTGTCCAAATAGTTTATACCTATAACCCAAAACCTGTACTTAAAACTACCCCCTAAACTGCCCATTTTCAACTCCAGCCATTCAGACTTCATGAACTGATTTTTCCCTGTGTCATCGGTTGCTTCCGTGTCGTAGTATTCCCAGTTTAGTCATAGCAAAGGCAACACTCCCTCTTGGGGTGGTATTGTTAGGAATATATAGTGTTGATGACTGAATGTAACCCAGACTCCTCCTTTACCAGATTCATGGAGGTGTGGCCAAAACGTTACTGAAAAACCGATGGGGTCATTGTCCAAACTGAAGCACTGATGGCAGTGACAGTGTCGACTAATGGAACACTGAAACCCATTCATGGTCATTTGTGAATGTAAAACTAAGAGGCTCTGGTACTTCTATCCACGTTCTGTGATAGAAAGACCCGACGAGGCCAATTTGCACCGACTGAAGGGAACAATTTTGCAAATTAGCCTCTCATTTGAGAACTTTCCTCAGCGGCTGATGGACAATGACCAAATTGTCTTTTGTGAGCGTGTCTGAAAGGATGTACTTTTCACGTCCCTTTGTGTCTTAAAGATGCTTGACGCCGTGTATCGGTAACATGGAAAACATTCGTCTTGTGTGTTGAAGTCGTTCTCTATACTTACCTTCACACCAGCAACACACTCTAATTTTCCTCCAGCGCCAGTGCAGACGACTGATTACTATGTATGTTGAACAAGATGTTCACTGATGTATGACCACTCACTCTGCTCTGTTGTTCTGCTTGTGTCTTTTTTCCAGTGGCCATTATGTTGAAGGATGATTACTTTGTGCGGGGAGCGGGTCTACCAGGGAGGTTTAAGGCCGAGAAAGTGGAATTTCATTGGGGTCCAAGTAATGGATCGGAGGGTTCTGAACACAGCATCAACGGACGGCGCTACCCAGTGGAGGTGAGTCTGAACCACAGACAGGTTCTTTTATTCTGCTGGAATTAACCCTCTGGTATCCGGGTGAGCATATTATACACACTTTACACTTAAGTATTATTTTTACCTCCGCCAAGGAGGTTATGTTTTGCCAGGGTTTGTTTGTCTGTCTGTTTGTTTGTCTGTCCGTTAGTGTGCAACATAACTCAAAAAGTTATGGACAGATTTTGATGAAATTTTCAGGGTTTGTTGGAAACGGGATAAGGAAGAAATGATTAACTTTTGGGGGTGATCCGGAAGAAATCCTGGATTCTGGATCACTTTGAAATTTTCGTTAACATTGTGGTAAATGGGGCCAAAATTTTCGTTTCCCAATATCTCGCTTAATTATTGACCAAAACTCATGAAATTTAACTCAGGAATTGACAATGGGGTCCTCTATCACATTTCAAAGGCTGATCCGGATCTGATCCAGAAGGCGGATTTTATTTTAAAAAATAAATGTAGGATTTGTATCACCGATTATGTGGGGAATTTTTGCGCTTGGCGGAGGTCTGCGCTCTCCGAGTGCTTTTCTAGTTCACAATGTGTTTTAGGTCAGAAGTCAAAAGTTGTTCATTTTTTTTGCATGATTTTTAAAATTCTGACCCATCCACTAAAATCATCACATTATAAATTGTTAAATTCTTACACTAACACCCTTCTACCAAGTGAGTACAAAATGCACACTGACACATTTTAGCTGTTAACATTTGACCTAGCACAAAAAACAAAAATGTATATTAACCAGTGTTGGTGTTAATCATTGATATATAACAGGATGAAAAAATAAAAAACAAGTAATCCAATTTTTATGTAGCATATTGCAAAAAAAAAAAAGTTTTTGGCATCAAATATATGGTTTGTTTACAATACAAACATTCCATTTAAAGGGTTAAAAAAATGACAGTTATTGAGTATTTGTTTATGACTCAAATTGATGAAATACAAAAAAAAAGTAGAAAAGTTCATAATAAACTGTATGAAATGCATTTTGACATTACTATGACACTGTGCAGATTATGCACTTTAGGTGATTAGAAAGACCTCTATGGGTCAGATACCTGTGGGTTAAGGTCATAGAGCTTCGTGTAGAGCTGCACCATACTCTGCAAATGCAAGAATCGGATGGATGGATGGATGGATGGATGGATGGATGGTTAGAATGGAGGATGGATGGATGGTGGATGGACGGTTGGATGGATGGTTAGAATGGATGGATGGATGGATGGATGATGGATGGATGGTTAGAATGGATGATGGATGGATGTGTGATGTCTCATGAGGGGAATGAAGTCAACCAGGTGATGCTTGGGTGGTTTTGTGTTGAAGTCTGATTGAAGATGATCAGATGGCTTGGACTGGTGGAGCTTCATGTTGATGTGATGAGTTGAACATTTCAGTCCCGTCTCCTAATGAACCTAAAACCTCTAATAATAATGTATTTCCACTGAGGGTCAGGGCCCAAACTGGGTCACATGGCTGTTTTTTTTAGGTTGTCAGAGTAAAAACCAACTATAACTCCATGTGCGGATCATTACCTGACCTGAAGTTGATGAAGGACGCATCTGTGAACATTTACGTCATCAAACCCAAGAACATGTTTCCCTGGTGGAATTTGTGGCATTTCATGATGTTTTCTTGTACATTTTACTCCCGACGAGACACAACTTTTGCTGTTTTTGGTCTTAAACTAGAAGCAGGTTTTAGAAACACCCTGAGGCTTTGACTTCAGGCCTTACAGCAGCAGAAATCCAGGATAAACCACAGAAAACAGATCAGCCTTGGAGTTAACGCTGTAAAAACTGACAGGACAGTTGTAGAAACCAGGGACATGTTGGACACCAGGAGATGGGCGTGTTTTCTGATTCAGGACTTTGCTTCCTTTCAGTCCTGTTTATTTTTCGACTCCATACGGTGACAGGATGTGACATCAGCCCATAATGATGGCGTACAACCAGCATTTACTATGTCAGAACTCACTCCCTTATTAAAATAATTATGATGTTTATATGTGGATAATTACTGAGTAAAAACACAAACAGATTAGATCCAACGGTTTCCAGTTCTGATGAGTTTTCAGAGAAAGATTAGGAGACAAAAGCCTCCAACTCGGACTGAATGAGGGTTTAATGCATCGCGTGGCCTCGGTTTAACATATGTTTAGTGGTTGAATGACACAGGTGTTCAGTCAAACTCAGAGCACTTAACAGTTAAACATCTAGAACTATTTCCATGACGTCTAAATAAGTTTACATTTGGCCTTCTCTCAGTGATTTAACACCGTTTATTACAATATTATCTTCATTATTTTTCATTTTTCACTGTAAATCATGCATTTTCCTATATTGAATTCACTGATCATGTAGATGTTCATTAAAATTCAGAGTAAATGTAAAGGTTATTATATCAAAACAGAGAAAACTGATGGAAAATATAACTGTTTCAGTCAAATGTATCAATAGCTGGACATAAGCCCAGTGTCTCCATCATTGATTGACAGCATAAAATGACAATATGTATAAATTTTACATCAGATTGTACCATAAGCTCACACTTTATTCAATTGTAAAATGATCTTTAAAACAGACAAACATCACATGAGTAAATGATGGATGTAAACGTTACTCGTCTCTCACCGTTGACTGGAATAGAATGTCGTCTGATTGGACACAACTAGAAGGGGTGGGGCTTTGACTTCTCGCGTCTCATGATCTTTGCTAATGTATGATTGGACGGTGGTCATTTAATGGAGGGACTTGATTTGAAGACGTCTAACTAACATCCAGAACCCGCCTCCCCTGACTTCAAACGTCCTCATCTTCATTCTCATCTTCATCTTTGTCTTTATCCTTGGCTTTGACCTTGTCCTCGTCTTCATCCTCATCTTCATCTTTGTCTTCGTCTTCATCCTCGTCTTTGTCCTTGTCCTCCTGCAGCTGTCGTCCTCCTGGATGGTGAAATGTCATCCATGTCTCGTCCAGCTCCGTCTCTCGTCTCGTTCCAAACAGATGAATATGTAAACGGTGACATTTATCCGTTCACTCACTGACGGTTCGGTTTGATATTATAATCTTCTGTCTCCACCAAACTGGGTTTTTTTCATCCTGAATCTTCTTCTGAGCTGCATAAAGGTGCCTTTGTGTCAGAAATGGACCCGTATGGAAATGATGCCTCTGTCTTCACAAATCCTGCTTACCTGTCTCTGCAGTAGAATCCACAGATTCAGCTGAAAACAGCGGTCATTGTGGGGACGGCAGTTGATGCGGGGACAGTGGGCGGGGTGAGGACGGTGGTCAATGGGGGGACGGTGGTCGGTGTGGGGACAGCAGTCTACGGGGGGACGGTGGGCAGTGTGAGGACGGTGGTCATTGTGGGGACAGTGGCTGTTGTGGGGACAGCGGTCGTTGTGGGGACGATGGACGGTGTGGGGACGGCGGTCAGTGTTGGGACAGTGGTTGTTTTGGGGACAGCAGTCGGTGTGGCGATGGCAGTCATTGTGGGGGCGATGGACGGTGTGGGGACGGTGGTCGGTGTTGGGACAGCAGTCTACGGGGGGACGGTGGGCAGTGTGAGGACGGTGGTCATTGTGGGGACAGTGGCTGTTGTGGGGACAGCGGTCATTGTGGGGGCGACGGGTGGTGTGGGGATGGCGGTCGGTGTTCGGACAGTGGCTGTTTTGGGGACAGCAGTCGGTGTGGTGATGGCAGTCGTGGGGGCGACGGACGGTGTGAAGACAGCGGTCAGTGTGGGGACGGCGGTGCTGCTGTAAATGGGTAGATTTATAAAACGCCGTCACCATTGATCTGACAGAGACGCATCAGACAGGGACAGTTTCCACTTTTATGAAGCTCCAGTGAAAATCAAGCCGGTTTCCTCATATTGACTGAACGACTCCGTCTCCAGAGACTCCGGCGCCGCTGGTTCCAGATCCAATATTGAACCCAGATGAGTCGGTCCAGGCCTGGCTGCTGAGGCCACACATTTTCTGCTGATTTTTGGTTAAATTCGATCATTTTATTTCAGAAAAACAAACAGGGTTAGTGTCTGACGGAGCCTGGAGGTTCTTAGATGAAATTAATTTACACCTTTACTGTGTGAAACTAATTCTTTCAAGAAAATAAAGTTAAAGAACTTCCATCAGAATGGAGCTAAAGTGAAAACAATGGCAGCTTTAATATAATTATGTGTAAACTACAATTAATTAGTACAATTAGCTTTTCCTCCACATTCACAGGAAGTTTTAGTCAGTTTATAATTATATACATAAACTTAAAATGTAATTTAAAGGTTCTACTCTATTTAAAATTATGTCTCATGTATTTAAGAACAATTTCTAAGTTAGTTATTTAGTTTAATAAGTTAGTTAATTAAGTTTTTCCAAATAGATCTTCTTGTTTGTGTTGCAGCTTTTAAACAGCAAAACCTTTACATTTTTGTTCGTAAATTCACTTTTGTGCTAAGTAAAGTTTATTTAGTTTTAAAATCTAATAATACAATGAAGATGAATACATTCTGTTTGTGTGTCTGTATAAGGGATACTGTAAAATGAAAATACACATATGCAAAATACATTAAACTGGCTGCTAAATTACCAAATCATGTTAAATGGACTGTACTTTTATGACATACGACTTAAACTGATCCCAGTGTTGCTAGTATGTCAGCAGCAATTATATGGAAAATAATCAACACATGGACTATTAGCTTGATGCTAACACATACCAAGCAACACCATAGACAGGCTAAAAGAAGTTAGCATCACAGCTGCAGTCATTTTAACTGGACATTATTTATTCAACATCATTCAACATTTAACTCAGTATATTTAAACTAAAACATGCACACTCGTTTTTCCAGACATATATTTACTAAACTCTGCAGACACTAAGTTTGCTTGACCTTCTACAGGAACCCAAAGGTGACAAAGCTCTAATAAAATCACAATGCATGGATTTAATGTTGTGTTAGTGTTGGTACAGGAGACATAAATCCCTCTGTTGACAGATTATGGAATTACAGATTGTCTACATTCAAACATGGTTGGAAACGTTTAATATAATCCATGTATGAACCGATGGCTGAAAAAACAAAACGTATCTGAAAAATGCACTTTTATGAGTAAACTAAAAAAAACAAAAAAAACCCAAAAAACTTGCTGTTTTATTGCAGAAAGTCTATAAATTAAAAAAAATAATACACTGTTCTTGGACTATAGTACTTTTTCCAACTGGTATTCTTCATGAAAATAACAAGCTATTTTACATTTTGTAAACATCCTGCATTTTTTAGATGGATTAGATTTTTTTATCTATTTGTTTTGTGTACTGTATAAATTCTTCATATGTTGCTAAAACATAGTGATAGTTTATTACCAGCTGTGAATGTGCAGATGCTGTTAACGATGACTGATCTAAACACACATGCAGTTCAACTAAAACCCTCTTTTTCTCACTTCTGTCCATTGCTGGTGTTTTTTCCTTTTCACATTTTCTGAACTTCTCTGTGAAACACGAACCCAGTGGGTAATAATCAAAGTCCTGACAATAAACACCACCATCGCAGCGACTGTATGAAAGCATCGTCTACTGTCACCTGAATCCGTGCAAACAACATTTCATAAAGGGTTGAGTCTCCTCCGAATAATCCCAGACCTCAGCAGGTCTGTAAATAAAGCTGAATGACGAGTGTGTCTGCAGCCCACTGTGGAGAAGTGGAATAAGTGGAATAATGGCTGTGTTTATTCTGATGCTAATGGCTAACGGCTAACGCCGGCTGCTCCTCTGTGTACATCAGTGTGTGTCTGGTATGCACGCCTGTTTGCACATATATTAGTTTTCCATTCTGTCCCTGCAGAGATAACAGTGTAATATAGGAGGAGAGGCAATAAAAACGGACCGGGGGCGAGACGGCAAACAGCAGCCAGGCCTCGGTGCTGACGCTGTGTCTGCACCAGGCTCAGATTCAACCTCAAGATGCTCGAGGACACCTCCAATCAGACCTCATGAGCACAAAACCAACCCCAAGATGCCCATGCTGCCCTGAATATACCTGATTATACCTGATTATACGAGATTATACCTGATTATACCAGGTTATACCTGATGATACCTGAATATATCTGAATATACCTGATTATACCTGAATATACCTGATTATACCTGAATATACCTGATGATACTTGATTATACCTGAACATACCTGATGATACCTGATAATACCTGATTATACCTGAATATACCTGATTATACCTGAATATACCTGATGATACTTGAATATACCTGAATATACCTGATGATACCTGATGATACCTGATGATACCTGAATATACCTGATTATACTTGAATATACCTGAATATACCTGATTATTCTTGAGTATACCTGAATATACCTGATTATTCCTGAATATACCTGAATATAATCGTCCAGTGGATGGAGTCCTGGTGTTGATGTAGAGAAACTAGAACCAGAACCATGTGGTTGACGCCTCCGCAAACCGCTGTCAGTTCCATTGATGCCAACTTAGCACTTTTGGTGGTAGATTTAGCAGCTTTTTGTTCTACCCTAGAAACAAATTTAATTACTTTTAAAAATGTGTTCGGAAACTTTTATAAAGTGACTCAAACACTTAAACACAAATGACACCAAATGATTTTCCTCATTCAAATGTCCTCATCCTCATCTTCATTCTCATCTTCATCCTCATCTTCATTCTCATCTTCATCCTCATCTTCACTCTCATCTTCGTCCTCATCTTCATTCTCATCTTCATCCTCGTCTTCATTCTCATCTTCATTTTCATCTTCATCCTCATCTTCATTCTCATCTTCATCCTCATCCACATCTTCATTCTCATCATTATCCTCGTCTTCATCTTCGTTCTCATCTTCATCCACATCTTCATCTTCATCCTCGTCCTCATCCTTATCTTCATCCTCATCTTCATTCTCATCTTCATCTTCATCCTCATCTTCACATTCATCCTCATCTTTATCCTCCTCCTCATCTTCATTCTCATCTTCATCCTCGTCTTCATCCTCATCCTCATCTTCATTCTCATCATTATCCTCATCTTCATCTTCGTTCTCATCTTCATCCACATCTTCGTCTTCATCCTCGTCCTCATCTTCATTCTCATCTTCATCTTCATCCTCATCTTCATATTCATCCTCATCTTTATCCTCCTCCTCATCTTCGTCCTCATCTTCATCTTCATCCTCATCTTCACATTCATCCTCATCTTTATCCTCCTCCTCATCTTCATCCTCATCTTCATCCTTGTCTTCATCTTCATCCTCATCTCTATTAGACTGTATTAGGAAGAAAACACCTTCTACTTTTTGTGTTCCACATCTTTTTGTCCAAGAAATAAGACACCTGTTCATATTTGTTTATATCCATGTGTTCTTAATGACCTGGAGACTCATTTAGAAGAAATCTCATTCAGAACAACGATAAAGATACCAAATAAAATGATGAAACAGGCAGTTCCATTCCATTACCTTCTCTAACATGTAATAGGAATAAATTAGCATTCATCAGTTCCATCAGGAGCATCGGGCTAATTCTGGTAAAACGATGAGAAAAAGGAAGTGGTTTCATTCATTCAACATCAGAACACGTCGATGTTTTCAGACATTTAACCATTTACAGTTTCAGTCACTGAAGGCACGGAAGAGGAAACATCCACTGCCATATCGCAACTCCTAGTCGAGGTCTGCATTGGCTGAGGGGGAGGGGTGGACGTGGGCGGGGCTTAGAGCAGCAGAGTGCAGTCAGTGAAAGAGACATGGATGATTTTTATTACTTTTAGCAGCATTTTAGCGAGGTTTTAGAGGTGTTTTAGTGGTGAATTCTGTAAATAATAATTGCATATTATCGTGATAGTGCTGTTTTGGAGTGTTATACTGGAGTGTTGTGACATGTTTTTGTTGAGTTTTGCAGTGTTTTCCCCTTTTTTTTTACTGTTTTCATCTGTTTTTTTTTTGTTTTTTTTTTGATAGTTGTATTTTATCTCGAAATATTATATAAATGTATGTGTATTTCTCTATATATGTAAATCTATATGCAGATCTGTCCAGGGCATAAACAGATACAGTGTCTGTATTTGAATCAGATGATGGATGTTTTTGTCGCTGAAATGAGGGGTTCTGTTTACAACTAGACAGAAAGTGAACACAGATTATCACACAGGATCAAACTGACTAGAAAGAACCAAAATAAGTAGAACATGGACACAGAATGATCTAGACCAATTCAAATATTTGAACACATGGAAAATAGTTGGAAGTTTATTTCTATAAACTCATAAAGTAATGAACATTTACAGTTGGTTTTCATATAAACATGATATAAATTCAAGTCAGTTTTGTTATTTTTTACTATAACACACTGTTTTTATGGTTTTATTACATCTAATAATGATGAGTAATGGACAGATATTGAAAGTTAAGTTCTTTGTGGGGAAAAAAATTGCAAAAACGACATTTTCTGACACTTTTATCGCAAAAACAACATAAATAAATCTGGGTCTGTTATAATGATGATCCTTAAAGGGTTAATGAGTTTTTAGAAATGGATGACCTGGTGGTGGTTTTGGTTGTAGTCTGGTGTCCATCTGATATTTACTGACCACTAGTGGTGAAAGTGCAGATCGTAGTCGCCGTTAACATCGTGTCGACTCTTGGATCTGCGGTCGTTCTCGGTGAATCTGATTCCGTGGCGTTTTCATAGCATTTCTCTCCCTTTTCAACTGACCTGAATCCAGCGCTGAGTTTGATGTGTTGTGGCTTTTCCCACTGGACTTAAACGCAGCAGCTCAACATCGTAACGTTAATGAAGTCAATCAGAAAAACAGAACAAGTTCCTCTGATGCTTCAGAAAAGATGAAAACATGACGCAGTAAAAACCGTCCTGGTGATGTTGACGCTCAGAGTAAAGTTTGTAGGTTTCACTTTGATCCGAATGTCGTAGAAATGTGAAATATATGACTCCTATAAACATAAACCTCATAAAACTACAGCTTTATCACACTAATATCCACTGCACTTCACTGTAAATGATCAAAATATCACCGTAGGTTTACTGCAATTAAATTATTCTGTACAAATATGAGGTCGACATTAAAAATCACAGAAACAGTCAATAAATGAGTAAAATATCTAATATTTAATTCAACGTTAGCAGTAAATGTTGGTTTTATTTAGTATTTATTGTACATCCAATGACTGTGACTCACATCACATTTAAACACAAAGCATTAAAAGTTTTAAAGACAAAAACATCATAATTTGACAATCATGTAATTAAGTTTTAGAGCAAATAAACAATATTGTAAGCAAAGATCTTGTACAATAAATAATAAGTTATTACATTATTGGTTTTAACACATTATTCATTAATACGTCCCATGTTTCTCTCACTGTCATTAATTTTGATTGTAACAGTCAATTATACAATTATTTATTGGACAGAATCTTTATTTAGAATATTGTTAATTTGCTTAGATGTAAATTCATAATTTAAGCTATGGAGGAAAGTTATTTAATTATGTTGATGTTTATTTCGTTGTTAGATGATGAATGAATGTGATGACTATAATGCCACTAGAACTATGATGAGAAAACTACAAATAAAACTACAAAAGAACACTTTTATATCTAGTAGGTGCAGTACTTTTCATGTATTAGTACATTATCAGCTGCAGTTATTACTTTTTTTCAAATGATTTTTTTTAATACTGGGTCATATCACAATTTTGTTGTTGGCTTTATTACATTTAAAATGGCTAAAATTATTATTATTATTATTATTATTATTATTATTATTATTATTATTATTATTATTATGGCTATAAAGCTTAACTAAACATCGCTGAAATCCTCTGAAAAGTCATCGACTAAAGGGTTAATTCATACCAGTCTCAGTTAATTCGGGGTGTGTAATGTTTTATGTTTCATTCAGTCTTCCTGTTCTAAAGGTCAAAGGTCACATTCATTCACTCCTTCCTGGTTCCTTCCATTCTTTCCATTTATTGTCATCCTCTTAAAGCATTAATTTATCCAAAACCACCATTTATTTCATATTATTTCATATATATCAATGGGTATGTCTGACCAGGTCTATGTCTCCTCACCCCTGACCTCTGACCTCGGATCACCTCTGTCCATTTAAATATTAACAGCTGCTGTTAGCTTAGCCTCTTACGCTGCGTTAACACTGGAGGTAAAACTGACTCAAATCTGACATTTTGACCCATATGTGAACTCTTATCTGGCATTTTTCAGATTTTATTTTATTTTTTAAAATTTTTTTATGACAGTCTGATCACAACAAATCAGATCGAGAACACTTGCATATCTGCTCCTAAATCAGATCCATATGTGATTTTTTTTTTAATACGACTTCAGTCTGAACGGTCATGACTGGTTTCATCCAACTTTTCCGTCATTGACATGCAACAGACAGAGGAGGTGGGACCTGGAAACATCCATACATACTTCCATAAACACAGTGTGATGCATGTGACGTCACTTCAGGACATTGACTGCCCACACATGAGTCGGATTTCATCACATTTACGTTAGAATGAGAACAACCACGAAAAAACCCCAGAATTGAACATTGAGACCAGCAGTGTAAACATAGCATTAGCTCTGTTAGCTTTTGTTCTGTCGTCTTCATATGTGTGGTTTTGAAGTTCTACCTGCTGAAACACATTCTTTCTATCTACTGTTACCTCCCACCACGCCCCCCCACCCCACCCCATCCCCCAGTACAGGAACAGGTGAGGATGCTATTGGTGTTAGCATAGCAGGTTGAGGCGCTAAAGCTATCCATTCTGTCTGACTTCCTCTTCCCAGTGCTTCTTTTTATCTACCCCCCCTCTCCCTATCCTCTCCCTCCACCCCCCCCTCGCTCTCCAGGCGTGATAAACGAGAGGAGCGAAGGATGAAAAGACAGAGGGGGAGGGGCTGGGGAGCGCGTGGGGGGGCTCCAGAAGTTGCTCTGCCAGCTTTTACCCACCTGCCTAGATAAGAGAGGCACTGTAAATTAACACGCGATAGGGGGGCCAGAGTGGGGGGGGCACGCGCGCACGTACACACACACACACACACACACACACACACACACACCACACACACTCTTCCTCTCTTTGCTTTGCCGCAGGTATCACAGATAAAGATGTGTCATTGATGAATGGGATTTTATTTCCCATCAACCTTTGCTGTGTGGGAAATGAAAGGCACATCCCGGCCCCTAAATCATCAGATGAATAATGATAACACTGGGAAGCACTTTTCACTTCTCTGCACTGTTTGTCTGCAAAGCACCGTATGCAAACTGTTTGCTTCTATCACAGCCTGGAGAGTGTGTGTGTGTGTGTGTGTGTGTGTGTGTGTGTGTGTGTGGGTTTGTTCGTGGATAAAACTCTGCACATGTGAGAACTTGTATTTTTTTTACCTTGTTTAAGCTTCTAATTCAACCGACGAGGAGGCAGAACGACAAAGAGCACAAAATCCACAAGTACATCCTCTTCCTTTGCAAATAAAACCCGTCCTCCCACCAACGCTCACACTGTGTTATTGTTGCCGTTGTTTCCTCGACGGTTCCTGGCAGCGTTTTTTTCAGACTGAGATAAACAGAATCTGAATCAGCGTTCACAGCACGGACGCCATCACTCATCTGGACCCGTAAATGCACACCATAAACTTTTATTTGGCAGATATTTGCAGAACAATCAAAAGCAGCTCAGCCAACGGGCGCATCCGTGGGGGTTTACAGCAGCCGTGAATGTGCAACACACACTGGGGATGGGTGGGGTTGGGGGGGAGGGGTGTACAGGTGAACAGAGGGAAGGAAATATAATCACATTTAAGCAGAAGGAGTCAGTGTTTGAACCCTTTGAAGGCTTTCAGGAGACGGTTACAGGACATTTACTGAACAATGTATACAACATGTATTATCATACAGTGTAAACATAATTATTTTATAATGCTATTATATAATATCTTATTATACAGTGATATATATTATACTAATGTATTATGATATACAGTGTATATCATGTATATAGGCTTGGGAAGAGTTTTTTTTTTTTTTTTTTTTGATATGTGTAATATTTTGGAGTTATTTTGTAGATCATGGGACTTTGTGTCCAGTAGAAAAAGATGGGGGGGGGGGGGGGGGGGGGGGTAATATAAGTTGGACTTTATCCTGCTCCTTTTCAAGTTTTTTTTTTTTTTTAACTTTCGTTGTTTTTACCTTCGGTCACACTAGCCACAGGGTATTGTCATCAGTTGGTTGTCCATCTGTCTGTCCAAAAACTGATGTCAGGCCACTGGGGGCAGTAGTGCACCTGCAAAATCAGGCCGAGGGTTTTCAAGTACGAGCATGTTATGTTTCTTTGTAGTTTTTGGTTTTAAACAAAAAAAAAAAATAAATAAACAAACAAACAAATGCTCATAAATACATCGGTTTGTTTAATTGGTGTACAACCTGTAAAAGTATCGTTGCTCCTTTGTTTTATGAGATTATGGTTCCAAAGTGTTCTGATATAAATCATATACTTCAGAGGAAATGAAACAGGATTTCAGGAATAATAAAGTCCTGGTTCTGGAAGGTGTCAAGGTGCTGCTGTAGTTTGAATTTAGTAAAGTCAGAACTGTGTGTGGATACGTTATTTCCATTAGTGGAATCAGGACATGAGGACAATGAAGCTCCATAAACGATTGGTTCCTGAAGGACAGATCAGAACTGAGCGTTTGCATTAACCACTGGACCGGAAACGGGAATTTGCCGTCGTTGGCATCATTTGACGGATTAGTGCCCCCTACAGGCAGTGGAAGAAGTGTCACCAAATACCACCGGGACATTAAAACATACTAACTGCCGCTGCTGACACTGATCTGAGCGCTGTGATGATGATCATGTTACAGCGACGTCCTGCTGTGGTGGTCCTTCAGGTGTCAGACCGGATGGTGGCAAGGCCTTTGGAGGGCGCTCATTAACCCTTTATAGTCCACCATTATAACAGGCCTAGATTTATTTATGTTATTGCAAAAAAGTGTCAGAAAATTCTTTTATGTCAAAATTTAACTTTCAATATCTGTCCATTAATTATCATTATTATCTGTAATAAATGCTGAAAACAGTGTGGTACTGTTAAAAAAAAAAAAAATAAATAAAAAAAAAAAAATAATAAAAAAAAAAAAAAAATATATATATATATATATATATATATATATATATATATATATATATATATGTATGTATATATATATTTATCATATTTTCTATCATATTATGAAAAACAAATGTAAATGTTCATAATGAAACTTTATGAGTTTATATAAATAAACTTTCCGCTATTTTCCATCCGCTCATATTTGAGTTTGTCTAGATCATTCTGTCAATGTTCTTCTTTTTGATTCTTTCTTGTCATTTTGATCCTGTGTGATAGTCTGTGTTCACTTTCTGTCTAGTTGTAGACAGAACCCCTCATTTCACTGACAAAAACATCCATCATCTGATTCAAATACAGACACTGCATCTGTTTATGCCCTGGATAGATCTGCATATAGATTTACATATATATAGAAATATACAGGCATTTATATAATATTTACAGACAAAATACAACTATCGATGAACTATACAAACCACAAAAATACAGATAAAAACAGTGAAACTTGACAAAAATACTGTAAAACACACTAGAAGAACACTCCAAGACAGCACTATGACTATTATATACAATTATTTACAAGAATTCACTGATAAAACTTCACTAATACGCTGTTAAAAGTAATAACAATCTTCCATGTCTCTCTCACTGACTCCACTCTGTTGCTCTAAGCCCCTCCCACTCCCACCCATCCCCCTCAGCCAATGCAGACGTCTACCCTAATGTGTTATAGACCAATAGAAAGAACCTGATCTCAGCTAAAAGATGGCGGTTGGAAGGTGTCAGTATAATGGTTCAATAGTCATTTGAATGATGGTGGATGTGAAATAAAACCTAATGGTCCTTAAAGGGTTAACAATGGTTTCAGCCTGGTATCGGCGCGTCTGCAGCTCCAGTCTCAACATCCTGTCAGGACTGTTTTAACAGCTCCAACTTGAGCGCTGATGATTATATTCAGTTTCACAGCCTCAGACCTGTTCCCTGCAGAAAGTGTCACTTAAGTGTGTGCAGTTTCCACCGTCGACAACACTTCAAACGCATGTTTCCTGACACAGAACTACCTTTGGACTACCTTTGTACTTCCTCCTCACCTTTAAGTGTCTCTGGGGAAGGCAACGTAGCCTCAGGATGGGAATCAGAGGCAGGATGTGTTTGTGGGGGGAGGGGTTCTGGGGGGTATCAGACCCGACTTGAGGCCCCGGGTCTGGACATGACGGGCTGTGATCATACCTTCCCCCCCGGGACACCACTGATCTGAGACCAGCTTTTTGTAGACTCAGACAAACACTGCATGGAGTCCAGGAGGGTTTAGTCCAGTGTCTGTGTTCTGTTTAGTCCTTGACCTCCACAAACAGCAGAACCACAGTTGAATCAAAGAGACAAGAAGCATCAAACCAGACAGAATTGAACCATTTACACCAGGACATCAAAAGGGATGTTAGTTCAGGATCCACATTCAGACCAATATGATCTAAACTGGATCAGACCAGTCCAATAAGCACACAATAACCTAATAATGATAAAAGTTAACTGTTCTCTATGTTTTAGTGCAAAAAAACCCCACACAAACAAACATTAAATTATGAAAATATTTACATTTAAAAACTATCCAGACAAAAAAAAGATATGAATAACCTGGAAAATATTTTTCCCAGGATAACCACAGATTCTTCCAGGATTATCTCTGGACCTGCTGCGGTGGTCCGGCCTCTTCCCTGCCCTCATCATCACCACTCACTTATCCTCAACCGCCTCCATGTGTCTCCCCCTACTCCCCCCCTCCTCCCCCTCTCCCCCAGTCTCTATCACTCTCTCTTTTTCTCCTTCTCTACCCTCTCTCTTTAACCCCAACTGGTCAAGGCAGACGGCCATCCTCCAGGAGCCTGGGTCTGCTCGAGGTTTCTGCCTGTTAAAGGGAAGTTTTTCCTTCCACTGTCACCAGTCACAAGTGTTTGCTCCTGGAGGATTCTGTTGGGTTTCTGTAAATTGGCTTAGAGTCTGGTTTTGACCAACTCTATATATAAAATGTCAAGAGATAACTTTTTTTGTGATCTGGCGCTATATAAATAAAATTTGATTGATTGAGTGATTTAATTGGTTTTCCCCTGTAAGTCGTTTTGGAAATAAGCGTCTGCCAAATGCGTAAACATAAACATAAACAAACATATTTTATTTATTTTGAAAATTAAGTGTAATTTTAACAATATTCTCCCTCAACTAATCATTGCTACATGTGCATTACAGATCAGATCTACAAAGGCACAAAACCTGCAGGAACAGGCATTTGTTCAGATGATTCACTATTTATTGTTAAATGGTAGTTTTTTAATGTAAACATTTTCATAATTTAATGTTATTGTTTTTTGCACTAAAACAAAAAAAAAATGGAGATGGAGTTAACATCAAGGATGTTAAATGATTTTAGTTCAGGTTCCACGTTCAGACCAATTCAATCTCATGTGCACTGGATCAGTAAAATACTATCATAATAACCTATAAATAATGACAACTCTAATGTTTTTGTCTGTTTTAGTGTAAAAAAAAAATAGAATGGCATGAAAACATTGAGTAATTGTTGATATTGTACTTACTTTTCATAAGACGTACATGGTTGTTCAGGTTATTTAGCATTATTAGTTACACTGTTTATATTACAGTTCTCAACCCCCCCAACACACCATGTGCATGTGCAACCATAATGTAAATATGTAAATAACATTTAATTTAATTCTAATTTTAATTCTATATCTATATACATATTTATATAAATACAAATTTCTTGTTTTTCTTTTCTTTTCATTTCTTTCTTTCATTTCATTTTTCAAGTCAAGTCAGTTTATTTCTATATCACATTTAAAAACAACAGATGTTGCCCCAAAGTGCTTTACAGACAAAAATAGTAATAACATTAAAAAATCAGGGTAGAACATGGGCTTATCAATAAACACAGAAGTTAGAGTAAGTAAATAAATAGAAATCAAAACAGTACATATGACTCACTTGTTTGTTGTATGCTGCTGCTGTTTAACTGTGAAATTTCCCCACGGTGGGATAAATAAAGTCTTATCTTATTTATATTTTCATATGATTTTACTTTTTTCACTCTAAAACAGAGAAAAGTTTGGAGTTATTATTATTTGTAGGTAATTCTGTTATGATTCTGCTGGTCCAGTCCAGTTGAGTTCATATTGGTCTGAATGTGGAACCTGAAATGTGATTTTCCAGAACTCAGAGCTGCAGCGTTAGCGGGTTTCACTTGTTCTTGGCTCCATGTTCTTGTTTCTAAAACCGCTGTAAATGTCCCGTCCCAGTCCTCTAATGGACGTCCACAAACCCACAGGTGACGGTCGCTCTGAACTTTAATTAGACGTGGTTCTGTCGTCCCCGGCGGTGAGGAATAATGGCGGTGTGATCGGTGGCGTGGCAGCGGTGGATTTGGATCTGAAAGTGTAGCGGCAGCCTGTGCTCGTCTGACGGTCAGACTCTGCTGATGAAAAGCTGCTTTACTTCTGTTCTGCACAAACACCAGAGTGAATGAGTGCAAGTGTTCGAGTCCAACACACACTCTGGACGTAAACACATTATGATGATGGGCTTGTTTTCCGTTTTCTTGATCTTATTAGTAACGCTATCCGTGGACTTCCTCCTTGTGTTATTGTTCTACGTTCAGTCCAGGCCTTTGTGCTGTTTGTTTCTCCTCATTTATTGCCTTTTCCTTCTTCTCCTCCCTCTGCCTCTCCTTTCGTTCCCTCCCTCTGCCGGCTACATTCCATTAAACCTTCACAGATAACTGATGACTGCCAGGCTGCACTCGCCTCTGTTTTTTCTATATTTTATTCTCTTTTATTTATGATTGGCCTTCCCTCTGGATAGGGAACACATGCCATTCCTAACATAATGTTATATTTCCCAGTGCCTGTCCTCAATGACACCGAAAAAACACAGTCATTCTTTAAAAGCCCGGTGCTACCTAGAGGGCGAATAGATGGCGTCCCAGTTGCTGAGGCTGTTCCGTACCATTTTTAATAATCTGCCGTGCTGATAGGACCAGCCTCCAACACCTTTTTCACTCTGGTTTTTTTCTGTCTTTTTGGGCAAGAACAATATTTGCCCCCTTTGCTTTTATGAAAAAGTAACACTGGTGAAATTGAAAAAGCCACAGTCGACTCTCAGGGCCATTTCTCAACTAATGCATTTCAATTGGGTTTTTAAGACAGATGCACGAGGCCGCTGCGTGATCTAAACATATCTCATAACCCACATTGTACCGGCCCGATCTGCTTTGTAAAGCGTCGGCGGTGAAGGGGATGAAAGGCAGCGAGTGTTGCATCAGTGGCCAGCCGTCGCTTTATCGCATGACCTTCTTTGATGAACGCCCTTTCTCCAGCTCCGACGGAGGCGGGAGGCGGGGCAGGGGGGTTGGAAACCCCACAGCGCCGCATCAAACCCTCTCAACAAGGACGAGCGCTCCATACGCTGCCATGTGTTGTCGGTTTCTGCACAAAGCCTCATCTTGGTCGCCTCAGATGAGTCGGTCCCGTGGGAGGCAGCGGCGGTGCTGGTAGGAGATCAGAGGCCGGCGTACCCAGGCTCTGAGCGGGTCACGGCAGCTGCATCATGGGTTCGCCGAGCGGCTCCTGCTTTACATTACTTTTACATCCTGAGGCAGTGCAGGCGTCTCTGGAGGATCCTGAAGGTGGATGAAGGAACGGAGCCGGTTCTCTGAGGTTCCGTTGAGGACAGTCGGTTCTGAACCAGTGTCTGAGGTCGGTCCCAGAAGAGTTCACATAAACTATCTCTGTTATTATGAGTGTTGAGTCATTGGTCCTCTAGTGTGGAGGGGTTTCTACTGGAATCATCACAGAACACCAGGTACAGAACGTCTGAAGAACACACCATGATTCATCGTCTAAGACTCAGAGTTCGTATTTTAATGTGGCAGTTTTGGGTGATAAACTGATTGACCATTAAACTGATGATTTATTTTCAAACGCACCGATCCATGCAAATATGTTATTGTGTATGGAGTCAGCGATGGTGTAAAACACCGTTATTAAGGGTAGAACATCATGTTTCATTTTGTGGCCTTTATTAGGATACTCAAGGAGAACAGAACTGAACATTAACGTTAGCTTAAACGTTAGCACATGCTGTGGTAAGTTAACTCCATGTCTAATCTAACAACAGTCTCAGTGTCCTATTTATTTATTTATTTATGTTTATTTATGTGTGTGTGTGTGTGTGTGTGTGTGTGTATGTATGTATGTGTGTGTGTGTGTGTATGTGTGTATGTATGTATGTATGTATGCAAGTGTATTTTCCATCCTTAGCTCTAACAGTGTGGACCACATTCGGTCTGTTTCAATTTCTATTTTCGCTTTCATCTCTCTCTGATGCTGCCGAAGGGTAATAACTCCTGGACCGAACACTTGTTTCTTTTTTTTTTTTTATCTCATTAGATATGAATGATTGTCTCTTTTGTTATCCCTCCTCCACATATCATATTAACGCTGAATTATCTAAAAGCTTTTCTTGTTAGTTGTCTGATATGAAATTAGCCGTGGAATGGTGGTAAAATATGGGTTATCTGTAGACGTTTCCATCCCATTACTTGATGAGAACAGTAAAAGTGCTGACTCCTCCTGGATGGAAGGAAGACGAGGATCCTACTGAAGAATAAATGTTGTCTCTGTCTTAGAAAATCTACTCCCTCCAAGAACTAGTCCAACACTTTACTTTGTTTAAGATGAAGAATTGGTTTAAAAGTGGAAAAATGTTCCGTTCAGTGTTTGGTTGTGGATCATTTAGAAGAATCTACCTGAACATAGAGGCCGTAATATTCATCATGATGTTTCTAATCGTGGAAATAAGAGTCAGCATGTGTATTTTTACCTGAATGAGTCATTTTACAATCACCATTATTCCACCATATTAAAAACAGCAGGATACAACAAGGGCTGGAGCTGTTGATTCTTTTTGTAGTTGAGTATTCTACCAGCAATCAGTCGAGTAATCAGATTTCATCATCAAGCTGTCATTGAGAGCCGTCGTGGAGACTCATTATTATAGACTACAACAAATGCATAGCCTACATTCTAACCAGCACTGCTGTATTTCTCAGTTAGCATTCAGGTTAAATGGGCTAATGTTAGGCCTCTGTTGAGTGGAAGACGGGCATGGACCTTGTGCTGGCTTCAGATGGTGGACCGTACAGGGCTTATGCCCATTTACAATCATTTCTATCCCAGAGGTGCTTGCTCTGTGCTTATTTGAGGGAAACAGAAGAGGAAAAAGGGCGCATAAGGCAAGAGAAGCTGTTCTATCTTTTATGTAATGTTACGTTTGTATATTTGGACTTGTATTTGGTCTTAATTTATTCTTGTACTCAATGGACTGAAAACTAGCTAACACTAGAGTAGCTGCTGATTATGCATAGCATTTGTGGATAAATAACGTTTAGAGCAATACCTTGTTTTAATGAACAGTTTGCATAAACACCGCATCCATGGGGGCCGCCATTGTTGTTTCATAGGCTATGTGATGTCAGAGCGCTGAACTGGGAGTACATCGATCTAGTACGAGTTCACAGGTGGGAAGTTACAGATTCGACTGCCATTCCAGTGCATTTTCACTGGTAGAAGGTTGGAAAAACACGGGTTGTGGGTTGCCTGGAATGCAGCATTATACGCATTGCACCAGATTCTCCTTTTTTTTTTTTTAAGTTTGAAGTGATCCTAAACTTTGGACATCTTCTGTTTTTTGCAGAGAGTCTCCTCACTGTCTTCAATAACACCAACTTGTTGACTCACTGTTTGCGTCGCTGTTTCCAGTCTGTGTACAACATGATCTCTAGGGCAGAACGCAAGTGACTACTTAAACAAAATTAATAATGAAACGAATACTCGAGGCAAAAGAAAAACATTCCAGGATTTTTTGTACTCATATTACTTGAGTACTTGTTGCAGCTCTGGATACAACACACTGACGGACATGGACAGAAGTGACACCACAAAGGAAAATACAGCAGTTAGCATTTAATTGTGACTTGTAGATGTAAAAATATGTTTTTTGTAGGTGAAAAAAGTTCAATATCCCCCTTCCTTCATATCTCTTTCTGTCAGATTTTATATTTACATGCAATTTAATTAGTTTTATACATAAGTTTAGGGTCTGACGGCCCTTAATTAGAGTTTAATACATAAAAATTCTAAGAAGAAATAATGAATAATTGATTTTATTGTCTAGAAACTACACAAATGTGTTTTTATACACATTGTTTTTATTGTCCATTAATTGTTTGATCTATAAAATGATGATGAAAAGATGAAATGAAAACAAGAGAACAGTGATGTGAACTCTGCTCTGGTTGAAAAACATGGATTTAAGGAAAAAACAGAGAATCATTGATGTAGAAACTCTGATTGGATGCATATTTTGGGTTCAGTGTGGGGTTAAATCTTCTTGAACGTGGTATGGCTTCATGTGCAGATGTGGGTGGTTTCTTCCAGAACATCTCCCTCCACATGCACATTGTTATGCATTACCTTTTCTTTCATTTCGTTTGTAGCTGAACCTATATTTGGAGGCTTTTTCAATTTCCTGCCACTATCACGGCCCAGACAGGCAGTTTGTAAAGACTGAAGGGTCGCGGCCACAGGGCGACGTAAGTGACTGATCTGCCTCATCACCTTCAGTCTGGCCATCTGTATCCGGGGGGGGGGACTGGGGGGGGGGGGGGGGTTGGACTTGGACAGCGCTCTGAAATGAAGTCAGTCCATCGGGCGTCCATCCTCACCCTGATGCCTCTGCGTATTTGTACCATTTCTGCCTCACAGAAACTCATTTATATGTAAAATGCAGACTAGAGCGAAGCCAAACACTGTAAACATCCACTCAGTCCCACAGGTTGGATAGAAGAGACCATATCGGGAAGGGGGGGGGGGTTGGACTTAACAAACGCCCGAGGCCTAAACGTCACGCTGCCTATGAGACTCAAAATGAGATTTATTGTGCTTGATTTCTGCAATAATCCCAACATGAAATGAAGACTTTATTTTATTCAACAATTAGCCAAAGCCCAAACCAGGCGTCCAGCAGTTCCATGTGTTGATTCACTAATAAACCAGGAACAAACCGCCTGAATCATGTTTCAGCCCATCAATGCTTCCCTTCCTGCTGCTTATCTCTTCATTTTTCCACCGTTATGTGAACCCATGGTCCACATCCTCCTTAAAACCCTCAACGCTGGGCTGGATCGAACTCACCTGCCAACACTCAACCCAGACCTGCTGCCAAGAGATAAACCCAAAGGTCCAATCCCAACCGGGTCAGACCTGGATCGAACAGTTCAGCATGTGAAGCTGGAGCTCTGTCAGCAGCTGAAACGACAGGAAAAAAAAAAAAAAAAAACTGAGCTGTTTGTCTGAAATATGACTGATTGGAATAAGAACCACGACTGTCATAACAAAACAGGGTCATTCAGACCCTCCACTGGATCTGATCTGAAACACCAATGGTACCAGAAAAAAGAAATAAAACAAACCTGACGGATGATCTGAGTTCCATGTGCAGATACGTTCACTGTCTCATATTGTTATCTTCATAGCATAATTACCCAACTCTAGGGCTGCAAGTAACGATAATTTAATAATCGATTAATCTGTAGATTATTTTAATAATTTATTGCTTTCATAAACACAAAACACTCAATGCTCAAAGATCGTTATTTAACCAAAGCAATACAGGCTGCAGACAAGTCACTGATGATTACATCCCTGCAATGGCTTCAGGTGTAGTTAGTGAGCACTAGCTCGCTACCTAGACTTGTTATGGCTAAAGACTAGCAAGATATAGTCTTCAACCAGCTCCAGTAGGTAATGTTAGTCTGGTGGCCTGATAAACGGAGATGAATGAAAACAGTATGATTATGATGATAGTGTCTAACTAGCTAGCGGGCCAAAGTAATCATGACACGTAGGCTATCTTAAACTAGGTTTATATTCCCAGTGGCCACCGCAGCCCCATTTGCCCGAAACACAGTGCGCCATGAGATTTTGGCCATTTTTTTCTCCATATTCAAGTTCTGTTACATTAACGCTGCACGACATTTTGGGCAAACGGGGCTGCTGTGGCCACCAGGAACATAATGTAAAGTTTTAAAAATCTGGCCCAACCTCAGCCTCAGCCATGCTGCTCTGTGTTTTCCTCTGTTACACTACACAGCGTGCAGGCATGCCCCACTACTGCAGAATTTGTTGCCAACTATTGTAAGAACCGATTTAGATTGACTTAATTGATTCATTGTTGCAGCACTACCTAACTCATCCACTATATGAAGAGGAAGAAAAATCTCCCATTAAACTTTAGGGAAATACTGATGTTTCTAAATTATATGGACATAAATATTGGGACACATCATGTCTACAGCTGTAAGATGTCCTGTTCATGAGGAAGTAATGAGCATTCTAGATTCAAAACAACAGATGTTTATGTTCAACGCCATGTTTATGGAATGACTTCATTTGACATCTCGCCATAATAAACAAATCATCATATTTGTGATTTAACGGAAAAACCTTTTGTGTGTTTTAGATTCACTGCAGGAGCTGATCTGGAAAGAAAAAGATCTAGTAATAAATATATGTAAAGAAAATATATAGAGAGACTTTAGAGTTTTATTATTATTATAATTATAATTATTATTATTATTATTATTATTATTATTATTATTATTATTATTATTATATACTGTTTGTCTTTTGCACTATCTTTATGCTGCACATTTTTTCTCGCACTTTATTCAACAACAAAACAGACAAACCCGCTGACTCATACTGGATTAAATAACACAAACCTTTCCTAATGTTAAAACAAAGTGAATTCTTTAACCTCCATCTTTTCTTCTAAGTAAAAGCCAAAACCCCAGAGCAGGTGTAACACTATAAAGTACATGTACCTAGAACCATTTCAGTGCATATTATGGTTTCCCAGATGTTCATAGTTCATATGTTAGTGGTTCTCCTCCCATCTGTACATCACACACAGGACAAACAAAGTCTAACACATATTTAGATTTGCCTTTTCTCTCCACATCAGAAAACACTTTGTATTGTTTATTAGTACCTCTGTTAGCGGTCTCCATGGCAACGGCTGCTATTTCTGGGTCCATTCTCAAGAAAAACACATGTTGCGTAATGGCGGCCCGGCGGTCTGTTATGAATGTTTTGCATATGAATGAGTGTCTGACGCCTTTGTTAAAGGAGGAAGTGTCGTAACCTCCAGCCTCCCGTCATGACTCCGCCTACACCACGTAGTCGCAGATGAATTCGTAGGATCTAATCATGTTAGCGCCGTCCAAGTTATACTGAGATTTTATATCAGTTTCCTGAAAGACGAGTGAGACCCCCCCCCCCCCCTTTCCAGTGTGTGTGGGTTTGGCCGGCGTTCAGACCATGAATAATGCAGGCTTTGTTCGGAGTCCTTCCCAGTGATAGATACTAGAACGGCCACGCATCCACAATGAACGCATGTACATTTAGCTTTTCAGGTGGGTTGTTACCTTTAAATCAGCGTGTCCTCCCTCCCTCAGAAACCACTTAGAACATCTATAATAATGATGCATTAAGGTGTCAGCGGCGCCGGCGGCCTGATTCATCACTGCTGCCGGAGTTTGTCTCCTGTGCTTACCTTCCCAAATATTAATGCTTCATTGAGTACATTACACTGCATCACATCTGTGTTTGATGGTGATGACACACACATACGCACCACAGTTCATCCTCCGTTACATTTACAGCCATATGTGCAGAATTCTGCTAAAACCTCAGCGCGTCTCTGTGTTTTACAGGTAGAGAACAGACTTTCATTTATCATTTCTATTTTTAATGTCAGCCCTGCATTGCACTAATGTGGGTTTTAATCTTATAACAAACTCTCAGCAGTGTTCTCAAAGTGTCCAACCATTATGTATGAATTAAACCCATCTGACAGGAGACCAACCTCAGCTTTAGCCCATAAAAACCCAGACCTACTTTAGTGGCAGATCCAAAATATTTTTTTTCTCTATATTTAACTTTTCTTAAGTGATTTGTCACCATTTATTTTAATATTATCCTCTGTATTGTTCCGGTTTTTCAGTGTAAATGATATTTTTTCCTATATTTAATTGAGTGATCATGCAGATGTTCATAAAAGATCAGATTAAAGTTGAGGATTATTATATCAGAAACAGAGAAAACTGAAGGAAAAGTTTCTTTTTCAGTCCCATCTTTTAACTTCTCATTTTACTATTTATATGTATATATCTGTTACTTAAACTGTGAAATATATGAAGTTTCATTAACATACTTTGCTTTTGTTCCCAAAGACACAAACTTTCACTTCTTTGCCACAAACTGCACATGACAGAGTAGAATTTCTTTGGTAAATTATTCCATTTACACCAACACAAAGTTTGGAAATCAACTTTTATTCATTTTCTAACTGTGGTTTCTTGAATATTTCAGCCTAACAGACCAGTGAGAATCAGCTTGTTTACCCAAAAATCCAGCTCGTCTCAGAACTCGGTGTTCTGACCCATCACCCGGCTCATTAAAATCTGCAAATATTCAGCCATTTTTAGACATTAGCACAAATTACAGGGAAATAACTGAAGATGAGTAACAACAGTGAACATTAATCACTAACAAATGGCACCAACCAGGATTATTATTATAATTAGAACAGAAAGATGAAACTGGGATTCCTGTGATGCATTCAATGCTTGCCTGTTTTTCCCAGAGTTTCTGGTCTTTACATGCACATGGATTAATGAGCAGAGCTGCATCCAAGTCCTTTATCCTCCATCTTTCATCAGGGTTTTTAGGAGTGTTTTATATATATATATATATATATATATATATATATATATATATATATATATATATATATATATATATATATATAATATCATCAAAGTCAAGTTTATTTCTACAGCATATTTAAAACAACGTAAAGTGCCCAAAGTGTTGTACAAAGATACAGGTAAAAATTCATGATATGGAAAAACTAGTGAAAATCAGAATAAATACTAAAACTGACTTGAGTCTGCCCTTTATCCATGTACGTCAGTTTGTCCAATGCAGGGGTTCAGGATATGTCTTTAATCCACTGATGAGCTCTGGGTCCTCGAACATCTCTCCATTTTAAGGATAAAACATATTTTACTCATCTAGAAATGAACTTAAAGTGAACCTGGACTGGTCATGTTTACCACATTAACTCTGCTTTGTTTTTTATAAGTAACAGAGACACAAATTCAGTAAAAATCCCCATAAATGCACCACATTGGACCTTGAAATTTCATGAATTATGGGCGGGGTCTGAACCAATGGGAGCACCCATTGGCTGTAAGTGATGCTGTTGTTGTTTCCAGGTGATGAGTACCAGTAAACCAATATCAGTCAGTGAGACAGATTGAGTTCAAGTATGTGTTGGTATTTATTTGTTCAGTCATAACCTTTCCACTCCACCACTGTCCTAGAGATGCAACCCAGCACTGGTTGATAATGTGTCATCTTAGACTGGTGTCTGCCGCATGGGGTCACTGACCAGTCCATCACAGCCCAGGTAATTGGATAATATAACCAGTCTGGGTCAGTACCAGTGCTGGAACAGCCCGTGAAGGAGGAAGTATGTCTGTGACCATGACTGACGGAGCAGTGACTTAGTACCGGACAACAGGATAGAACAGAAGTTACAGACAGAACCACTAGGATTATACATGATCTATGAAATAGAAACCAGTGAACGTTAACTACTGGTACAATTTAATGGTCTCCTTCCAAAAGCTCTGAAGTTTGTTGCTGCTGCACTTCCAATGAAACAAATATCAGGAATGCTGGGATTAAAATTGTGTCTTTTATTTCATAGACTGTAAGATTATAATGATCTAAACCTGGTGGTGAGGGTTGGAGTTTGGGTGACAAGATATGGAGCATTTCTTCGTTGTTTTTTTTTGTGTCTGAACCTGGTCATTTGGTTCAGGATCAGAGGATTTTCTGTGTTTTTAACCTGGATATCAGGTTCAGGCGTTCAGATTAGAGGGTGTGGGTGGAGAGAGTCAAACCAGCTGGGATGTTGAAGATGTGAAAGTAGAAAAGTGGCCCCTGCTCAGCTCTGCAGAGACAGGGGGTTGGATGGGGGGGTTCCCTCTGTTCCTCTGAGTGGTTCTTTTCTCAGAGCAGAAAATAAATAAGTTGTTTGGTGTTGGAGATGAGTGGCCTCTGGGCTTGGCAGTATCCCCCCCCCAGGCCGGTTTCACCCCCCACTCCACCTCCACAAATGATGGGTTTCCTTCCTCCTCTTATCGATAAATGTTTCTTCAATATCCGCTGGATCATAAGAATCAGATGGAGGTAAGAGCATAGACATAGCTCTGACGTCTTTGACAGAGTTATTATTCTGCCAGGGGGGGTATTGATATGTAGGGTTTTGTTTCAAAGACATCTCAAAGACAAACACCAAGTGGAGATTCCTGCTTTACCACATGATGGAATTGAGTTTGGGTGAGCCTGTGGGTTGATTAATGAAAGGAGCTGCTCCGTTATTGAAGACGTTGTATTAGTGATGACACATTTGTCTACAACGACTTATGAGGCGAGTCCGGCCTCTTTATCTCCTGCTGAGGCTCCATGTGTCTCCAACACTAGGATGGAGTTATCCACGCTGAAGGAGCAGTGTGGGAGAGAGAGAGGTGGTGGGGGGGGTACCATGGGGGGTCAGGAAGGAAACATGAGGTTGTCTTCATCTCAGGATCAACCTGTAGATGAGTCTCAGCACAAATCAGCTTTGGGTCCAGGTTCAGATTCAGGCTCAGGTCCAGGTTCAGATTCAGGCTCAGATTCAGGTTCAGATTCAGGCTCAGGTTCAGATTCACGCTCAGGTCCAGGTTCAGATTAAGGTCCAGGTCCAGGTTCAGATTAAGGCTCAGGTCCAGGTTCAGATTTAGGCTCAGGTCCAGGTTCACATTCAGGCTCAGGTGCAGGTTCAGATTAAGGCTCAGGTCCAGGTTCAGATTACCTCCACCAGAAGGTACTGTGATCGCTTTGCTTTGTGTGTTTGCGTGCGTGCGTATTTGTTTGTTTGTTAGCAAGATAACTCAAAAAGTTATGGATGGATTTTCATGAAATTTTCAGTAAATGTTGATACTGGCACAAGGAAGAAATGATTAAATTTTGGTGGTGATTGGGGGGGGGCACTGATCTGCCTTGGCGGAGGTCTGCACTCTCCAAGTGCTTTTCTTGTTGTTTTTAAACCTGTAGGCAGATTTCTTTTGTATTAAATGACAATAACGATGATGATGATGATGTCCTTTTGACATTTCTCAAAACACAATGTGGTCATGGTGAAACAATGGAACCTCCTCCTCCTCTTCTTCTTCTTCTTCTTCTTCTTTCTCCTCTTTCCTCCTGGTGTATTATATCCTTTACATCTTGTGGTCGATTCCAAATGTCTGTGTAAACCACACACCTAGGCCTCTGTCGGTGTCATTATGCAGCCCCCCACCCCACCCCACCCTCATCCTCCTTTTCCTCCTCAGGGAGGCTTTTCCTTCTGGATTCCGCCTGCAGGGATTTACTCCCGTCCAACCACAGGAACATTAGTGAGGTCTGGTTTGCAGTCAGTGTTCCAGTTTAGCCCAGAGGGTTTGAAGAACAGCTCTGTTCAGGTTCCTCTACAACACACTGGGAAAACCATTTATTATTTTACTTTTTTACTTACCACCATGAACTGGACTATTATAATATTCAACTGGGAAAAGGTTGACATCTAACACTGTCTGTTATATGAAAGATCCAATGTGTAGGATGAAGGTGGATTTAAGAGTATCTACTGCCATATGATGTTGAGAACATTGGTTAGTGTGTAACCGCCTAAAAGGAGGAGTGGGTTAGAAACAGCCATGACTCCACAGTGGATCAAAACTAACACACTCCTCTCCTCCTTCATCTTCATCTTCTTCGTCTTGGTGTTCTTTTTCTTTGTCTTCATCTTTTTCTTCATCTTCTTTTTCTTGGTCTTCTTTCCACAACAGACAAACCAGACACTGGATTTAACAAAGACCTTTTATGATTTTAAATCCCACTTTAGAAGAGGATGTCCAGTTGGTTACAGTCTACAACTTCACCAGTAGATGTCACTAAATATCACACTGATACTGTATTATATCCTATAGAAGTCACGTCAAAGCTTAAAGATGACCACACAAATAATTAACACTAATGTAAAACATGATGTGCTGTGCACTTCTCATACCCCTCAGCCAAATATAGTTTACAATTCTGTTGAAAGTTACTGCCGTTTGTGTAAATTTGGTGTGGAAATCTCAATGCATTCTTCAGATAATGCGATTACATTGTTGAATGGACAGACAGACAGACGACAAAATGGTCACAATACCCCTTCGGCCCGACATTGGCTGAGGGGTAAAAACCAAAGCCAATTAAAATCATGGGGTTTGGTCAACACGAACAAATGCGACCAGCCTTTGAATACAGACACATTATATTGAATTATTCATGTTTACTGTTATTCTTTAATTTCGGCCACTGCAGGTGTGTGTGTTTACATCTCCAGTCCAGTTTGGCTGATTTTACACATTTCATTTCCAACAAACCAACAAAAACAACCTGATATAAACACAAAGAAAATATCACACAACAAAAGAAAACTGTAAACCTGAGTCGATGCCAGGAGAGAAACCTGGCTGGTTCCCCAGACGACACAAAAGCACAATAACATAAAAAAAAACCACCCCAGAAACCGTCCCAATGTGTTTGACAATAACAGCCCTGCTATGAAATGAAGGGTTTCTGATCATTGAAACACTACAGGATATGAGTCAGATTCACTGCATAATTCACCTAAATATGACACGACGCTTTTCAACTAGAGCCAATTAGAAACCAAGGCCTGGATTGAACTCAAGTTCAGCTTCAAAAGAAGAGAAGTCTGAGCGAAGTCGCCATAAGTTAAAGTCATAACTGGAGGAAATGTGGTCATCTCAAACCCACCCAGTCCTTCAACACAAACCATCACAGTCAACATCAACACAGTCTGAGCCTCAAACCCTATGATTAAAGTGGTTTTGCCCTGGAGCTCTGGATCCTGGACCAGGTCCACAGCAACCAGGGCCAGATTTAAACTGCAAACCCCTGGAGATCCCACATAGAACCACTTCTCTGAATCACAATCAGAATAGCCTTTAGTAATCCCAGCAGGAAATGATTGTGTTACAGTTTCTCCATTCAACGATAAAAGATGTAGCAGGAAAGAAATCAGTACTGTGGGTGTGGGTGTGTGTACATATTAAAACACTCTAATAAGACACAATTAGAAGAGCGATTTGTACAATATGTACTAGACAATATATTATCAATATGAGAAAGTAATATACATTAATAGGTGTGCAAAAATACTGTTGTGTTATTAAAAATGATGTGGTCATAACAGTCTGATGGACACAGCAGGAATGATTAGTGACATTAGTAGTAAATTAGGAGTACTACTCCAGTCAATAACATGAACAAAAAAACAAAAACTGAAAAAAATAAAATGTACGTCCGAAAATAAGAATAGAGTGAATATAGAATTACAAAAACTAAAAAGGAAAATAAGAAAACAGAATATAAATTTACAAAAAGAAAGATAATAATAGAACTAGATTAGAATAAAGTAGACTAAAAAAAAAATAATAATAATAGACATGCAATATGAATAGACACAATATTAACACTATGTATATCTGAATGAGTCTGTAAAATAGTGTATTTTTGTTGGATGAATATTGAATAAATATTGCTTTGTTATTGCATGAACAGAGGACTATTACATGATCTTATTGCACATAATTCACATTATACAAGGCTATTGCAGGGTCACCATTGGAAGGGATTACATGAGGATACAATGATGGAACAAGACATTTCAACAGTAGATGGAAACACTGGATACAGGAACATTTCAATATTCACATGTGAGGGTTCTCATAAATATATGAAAGAATGAGATAAGGGCCACACAACCCGTGAGCTCCCAAAAAATATAATTTCTCATAAATATATGGACTCGTCACGTTACAGAAACGACCCGCTGAACATAATGAAGGAACCATGTAGAACATACTGAGTCCTGGATGAGTCCTGGGCTCAGGATTTAGGTTCTGGGGTTTTTGGCTGTGGTTTGAGGGCTCACCTAAGGAAAATCTGATGTGTTTTGAGTCCTTTCTTATGATTCAAGGCTATTGCAGTGCCTCTAAGGTTTGTGGAATAATGGATGGATGTTTATGGGCAAAAACAAAGAAATGATTTCACCTCGTTATATAATTCTTTGTCCATTATCTGGATAAACATTGGAAAAGCTGCACAGACAGTAAATAAACAGCACCCGAAAAGCTTCAAACCAAATTGAATAATAAAAAAGCCCAACAACCACTGAGTCATTTCACAGATAGCAGGAAAAACCCTGGATGTGTTGATACATGAGGTTTTCACATGAGGCTCATGTTATTCCAACACTTGGATTATGTATGAATCAGAACCAGAATCTACCGCTTCTGCCAAAGGCCTGTTTAATTCTGCAACTCACAGAAGAAGAATGAAAATATCAGTCTGCTAAAGTTCCTGAGACTGTTTTATGAGGAGTCTGAGGCCGAAACACACAGATTTGACTTTTGAAAGGGGGGTTTTCACCAACATGAGCCCATCGGTTCAATCCTGGATCTAATGGAACTGGAACCAACGCTGGTCCACCATCATTCAAATGGTCATCTTTTAGCTGAGATTGGGTTCTTTCTATTGGTCTATAACAGATTAGGGTAGAGGTCTGCATCGGCTGAGGGGGTGAGATGGAAGTGGGCAGGGCTTAGAGCAGCAGAGGGCAGTCGGTGAGAGCGATATGGAAGATTGTTATGACTTTTAGCAGCATTTTAGGGGTGAATTCTGGTAAATAATGTTATATAATAGTTATAGTGCTGTTTTGGAGTGTTTGACTAGTGTGTTTTACAGTGTTTTTGTCGAGTTTCACTGTATTTAGCTTACCGGCCGACAGGCTGTAAGCTATTGTCGTCATGCGGTGTCCGTCGTCTGTCGTCGTCGTCTGTCATCGTCATCGTCGTCTGTCATCGTCGTCTGTCATCGTCGTCTGTCGTCGTCGTCTGTCGTCTGTTACAAAAATTTGAATCATCCTCTTCTCCGAAACTACAATTCCGATTGACTTCAAACTTGGTATACAGCTTCTTTATGATGATGTCAACAAAAGTTAGTGAAATTATTTGGATCCGGACCTGATTCTGGATTTGGCGCAACTTTGAAAAATTTCCCCATTATAACAGATAGGAAGTGGACCGCTGCAATAACTCAGTAAATATAAATGATATCCATTGTACATTTCTACAGTCCAGCCCTGATGGGGAGATGACCAAAACATAATGGCCACATGCTGATCAGGATCTTCTTCTGGATCCGGGAACTTACAGAAAATTTAACATGGGCTCTTATGGGGAAAAAATGTCAGTCGTCTTTGTCTCCCAAACTACATTTCTGATTGACTTCAAACTTGGTATACAGCTTCTTTATGATGATGTCAACACAAAGTATTGACATTATTTCAATCCAGATCAGATTCTGGATTTGGTGCGACTTTGAAAAATCTTCCCATTATAAGAGATAGGAAGTGGATTGATCCAATAAATCAGTAAATATCAATGATGTCAAGTTGGAATTTGAATTTTTTACAGATCTGACTCGAATATGACCAAAACATGGGCTATTTCTGTGATATAATAAATACACATAACAGGGTGATAATAAATGGCATCTGGATACATTTCCCAAAGCTTTTAATTTGGCCGGTAAGCTACAGGGCTATTGGTCCTATTTTTATCTGTATTTTTGTTGATTGTATTGTTTATTGATAGTTGTATTTTATCTGTAAATATTATATGAATGTCTGTATATTTCTATATATATGTAAATCTATATGCAGATCTACCCAGGGCATAAACAGATGCAGTGTCTGTATTTGAATCAGATGATGGATGTTTTTGTCAGTGAAATGAGGGGTTCTGTCTACAACTAGACAGAAAGTGAACACAGACTATCAGACAGGATCAAACTAGAAAGAACCAAAAATAATAAGAAAAACATGGACACAGAACGATCTAGACAAACTCAAATGTATGAACACATGGAAAATAGTGGAACGTTTATTTCTATAATGTCATAAAAGTTCATTATGAACATTTACAGTTATTTTTCATAATAAATATGATTTTAAAAAATCAAGTCTGTTTTTTTTTTTACTATAGCACACTGTTTTCAGCATTTATTACATATAATAATGATAATCAATTGACAGATTTTGAAAGTTAAGTTCTTCTGGAAGAAAGGTGTAAAAGAATTGGCAAAAAGACATTTTCTGACACTTTTATTCCAAACACTAAATCTAGTTCTGTTATAGCGGTGGTCTTTAAAGGGTTAATGGTCTCGGTGTTGCAGTTGTTCCACAGCCGTCACGCTATGACTAGGGATGGAGAGATTCACTGATTTGAATCGGTGGTCTGAGACAGACGTTTGCGATGCAACTGCACCGGTATCTTCAGTGTGCATCGGGTACAACTGGCGGCTATAAATGTGCAATGTATCTTTCTTAGCGTGTCTGCATCGATAAAACCCATGGTTACATCGATTATTACATAGTTTATCTCCTCCGCTCCTGTGTTTTCGAGGCGTCTTGAACGCACCATTACTATCTTTTGACGTTTTGTTATTAAGACATACAGGAACCACGTGGCGCAGCCGCAGTTAGTAAACAGCAAACATGAAGGGAAGGAGACGACAGGTGAAGAGGAGATATTCAGTATACCTTTTTTATTAAGAGGCCAAAAAGAAATGCCCTAACTAAATGTATTGTATAAGTAGAGAATGAGATTAAAAACAAATATAAGGAAAAAACATGTTTTGTTTATGATTTAGTGCTAATTAGGAATAAAACCATCCTGTCTGTACCAGATTGTATTACATCTTCTTTTGAAGTTGGTTTCATTGGTTTGTTTTATAGAAAACAATCCAATATCAAATCCCTTTCACAGGGAAAGAGAGAGGACGAAAGAACTGTGATGTTGTTTGAAACCAGAAGTGGGCTTGGAAAATCTTTATATTGTGTTGAATTGTTTTGAATCGCATCATGAATCGTATCGAACTGAATCGCATTGTATTTAGTCAAATCGTTGTCAAATCATTAATGAATAAATGATGAAAAAAAATTAATTAAATAAAAAAGTCATTAATGAATGGCATTACATCATGAACAGGGGTGAATTGGATTGCATCATATGGGCAGGGGGCTTCACTGTATTATTAATGTGTTAATCGCTGACAGTGTATCCAGATGTGTATGGAATCAACTTCAGTGGAGGGGATTCATACCCACTGCTTTGACGCCGTCTCCCTCCGTATCCTACGGTGTGGTGTGGTGACCGCGGTCATTAGGCCGACCTGTGTCGTGGTTGAACCCATTGTTAATTGCGTTGATGCTGTCTGCCTCTGCATCCACAGCCCCCCCCCCCAACTTTAATTAATATCAGTCTGGGTGAATGTGTTGTTCCAGTCGAGCTGCCACTGCTATAAATTCTCTAAACAGAGTCTATATCAGGCGGCTTGACAACTGTTTACTCCACAAATAGATCAAACGGCGATGCACGGGGCTCTTTATGCGAGGATTAGCAAGCCGGAGAAAATGCTACACAAGTGATTTTGACAGTGTTGATCTTGGCAGAGGAAAAGCTCGGAGAATTGGTTTTGGCGTGCGGGAACGTGTTCCCTGACGCCGCAAAGGATGTAAACAAATGTGCAGATGAACACAGTGTCTACGTATGGACACACTCACACTCTGCACATATTATGGATTCCACTGTGGACGGATTTACTGTGGGACTTAATGCAGGCCGGCTTCGGTAACCATGACGATGGACAGCGTTGACGGCTGTGCTGTCATTGGCCGTCACTTGGCGACAGTCCATCATCCACGTTCACTTCATGTGGTTGGCGTGTTCTTCGTACCTGCTTATGTTTTCAACACAAACACTGACAGTTCTGTGTTTGTTCATGGTTTCGACTTTAATCAGTGAGTTCGTGTTTGCAATGTTTCATATTCTTATACTTTAACATATCTAGGCAAATACATATATTTCATCAGTTCATCCTGCAGGTGTTTATTCAATATTTGTTACAATAAAGAATAGTGTTTTCCATCAAAACATTGGAAATAATATGAGTATGAAATTAACCCTCTGGTGTCCGACCCATAGACCTGAGGTGCATCCACACAGTGTCGTAGGGATGTCACAATGGTTGGGTACAATTGTTTTGTTTTTTTTTTTTTTTTCGTATTTCATCAACTTCAGCCATAAACATAAACACCAAATACTCAATAACTGACATATTTTAAACCTTTAAATACCATGTTTGTAATGGAAACAAACCAGAACTGTTGATGCAAAAAACACAAACTTTTTTTTCTCATTATTCAATGGATAAATTCTATTAGTTTTTTTTTTTTTTTTGTCTTTTTTTGTCCTGTCATATGTCAATGACTAACACCACATTGGTTAATATACATTATTGTCTTTTGTGCTAGGTCAAATGTTAAATGCTAAATGTGTCTGTGTGCATTTTGTACGTACTTGGTTGAAGGGTGTTAATGTGGGAATTTAACATTGTTTACAATGTGATGATTTTAATGGATGGGTCAGAATTTTTAAAAAATCAGACAAAATGAGCAAAGTTTGAATTCTGACCTAAAACAAATGGTGAAAAATTATATGACCTTTTAAAACATGAAGTGTAAAGGGTGAATAATATGCTCACCTGGATACTGGAAGGTTAACCCTGAAAAACCCAGAGCCATAATTAGTTGACGATGCTCAATTCCATTCGACTGTTCGATATTCAAAAGTAAAGTTTGTAGATGAAACTTTTCACAGTTTCAGTAAATTATGCATAATAGATATATACATATAAATAGTAATTTAACACAGTTACATCATAGACTCAATGAAAAAGTCAAGAAAACCTCAGCAGATGAATATAATTTATCTTTAAAGGTGAATTTATCCCAATATTGAAATTATGTGTCTTAGTTAAAAGTGATTTATTGATTAGTTGATGACTATTCAGTTAATTAGCTCTTTTAATCACTTATGCTTAACTGATAATAATAATAATAATAATAATAATAATAATAATAATAATAATAATAATAATAATAAAAAATAAAAATAAATAAATAATAAGACACTGGTTTATCCTTAGACACTGCAGATTTATCACATAAACTCATGTTCTCAGACTGAAGAAAAAAACAAAAAACCCTGGAACCATCAGGATGTTCTTAAATAAAACTAAAATGTCTTGGATCAAAGAAAACTGGAAGAAAAGTCGAGCAACTGGAAAAAGCATCTGAGGCTTTAAACGAAGATGAACAAAGGCATTTATTTAAGTAAGAAAGGAACACAGATCTGTAATGTTTTTTAACGTTATTTAATGTTCTTAACATTCTTTAACATTCTTTAGTGTTCTTTAATGGTCTTTAATGTTCTTTATTCTGTAATGTTCTTGAGCTCTAGAATATGTGGAAGTGGGTTCACAGTCTGGTTTCTCTGCTGGGACATTCTACAAACCGCTGTTTTAGCATGTTACCAGTTAAATCTGTCCCATTGATTGATTGGCTAATTGACTGATCCATTTTTGGAGCTGTTTAATCCTTTGGTGGCTCTCGGTGCTGTTCCATATCCCTGGCCAGGCCCACCCAGGTGTTGACTGTTCATTGAACTGTAAATCTGTCTGATTAATCTCTAATTAAGACACATTTTAAAGCTTTATTCAGATGATTCATCTCATCTAATGAAGATCATTTAAAACACATTTCTCACAAACCATTTAACATAATGTCTGAAAATTGGCACAAATGTCAACTTGGAACCAGAGATGAACTTTGGAGGTGTCAGGTCAAAAGTCAAAGGTCATTGTGACCTCATGCTTGTCCAGTGTAAAAGGTTCAAACATTTGAGGTTAACTCACTTTACCACTGTAGGAAATTCAGCCTCTAGCATTAGCATTAGCATTAGTGTTAGCATATTAGCTTTTTAGCATTGGCTGTCATAAAAATCTGCATCAAACCATCTCTATTACAGAATCAGCCCAGATGTTATTATTATTATTATTATTATTATTATTATTATTATTATTATTTGTAGTAGTAGTACTAGTAGTAGATTTTTTTCTCACTAAAACAAAGACAAAAATTTGGATTTGTCATTATTTATAGTTAATTCAGTTTTTATTTTACTGTTCCAACCTGTTTGAGATCGTACTGGTCTGAATGTGGAACCTGAAAGGAGTCTGACATTCCGGAAATAATGGATCTATAATTAACCAGAGGTTTGGTTTGGTTCCTTACATATGACTGGACAGCGTGGGGCATTCACTGACTGTAGGAGAGAGTTTATCTGGCTGTGCTTCAGCGCCCCCATGTGGTCTGTAATTACACCAGCTCTAATTGCTACTTCATTTCTGGAGTCGACGCTGCCCAGAACTCATGTTGGCAGCGGTTTTATTCACCTGCATAAATGTGAGAAAACAGAATCACAGAGTGAGGATTTGGTTTCTGTTCAGCATTTTTGTCTTTTTGACTGAAATCATCATTATGAGAAGAAAATAACAGTTTTTACTCTATGACAAACAGCTCCTCTGTTATCAATGACTTCAACTAATAAACCCTTCAAGGGCATTCCTACACATATATTTGATGATGTTTGCGTCGGCTGAAAATTTGCATTAGCATCATCATCAGTGAAAAAACACAAAGTATTAGAATAATATTAGAATAAATGGTGATAAATCACTTAAGAAAAGTTAAATAGAGAGAAAAAGTATTTGGGAACTGACATAAAAGCAGAACTGGGTCTTTATAGGTTAGGAACAGTACATGTGTTTTTTTCTTTTTCTTTTTCTCTTTTTCTTTTTTTTTTTATAGTGTAAATAGAATGATGCAGGTGCCAATCTATTAAGTCATGGGTAAAAGGCTCTGTCTTACTGTCATTAAAATTGCAGGTTCATTTTTTTTTATTATTATTATGAAAATTAAACTTTTTCTTTTGAATTTTCTTTCCATGGTGTGAAATTCCTCCTTATCTGTTGAGCACAAGGTGGCTTGGTTTGGTTTGGTTTACAGCTGTCAAACTATTACTGATTAAAATGTGGCTGGATTTTATTTTCTGGCACAAATTGTGAATTAAAAGACCTTAAAATAAAAGGGTATGAAACATGTTCAGGTTCAGATTAAACCAAAAGCCAAACCATCAGCGTGTGAATAAACCTGCAGTAAATGCATCATAAATGGAACCTGCGTTAAAGTGGATCAAACCTGCTGTTTCTTCAGTTTTTATTGACTCTGTGCTGATGTCTTCACAGATGCAGATCTACATGTATAACTCTGATGACTTTGACAGCCTCGGCGCAGCACTCAGGGAGAAGAGGATCATCGCCGCCATGGCCGTCTTCTTCCAGGTACCGACCAGTTACTTTAAATACTGTCTGAACTCTGATTGGACGGTCGATGGTGTTAGAACCGGGAGCTAAAGGACAGGAAGAACCTCTGCGAATGCAACAGCGCAACTTTCTTTGAAACATTTGTAGGACATTTGTGAGAAACATGAACTAAACTCACAAAACCTGAGCTGATCATTTTAATATTTGACGTTTCAAAGCAGCTGAAGTCGAAAGAAATGTGAAACGGACATGTGTGAAAACAACTTGTCTTTTATTCCAGAACCAACTGAAACAACAACCACAAAAAGTATAAATATATAAATTTGAACAATTATATATTTATTATATTTAAATTTTTATATTTTATAATACACATTCTTGTATATTTTAGTGTATTTTATCATAATTTTTTGTGTATTTTAGTGTATTCCTGTATAGTTTTTGTATATTTCAAATGAAATATTTTAAAATTATTTAATTAGTATATCAATGTTGAAATAACAATAACATTCTAAAAGTATATATATATATATATATATATATATATATATATATATATATATATATGTATATGTATATATATATATATATATATATATATATATATATATATATATATATATCACCAGTTTTAAAGTATATATAAACATATCTATAAATAACAACAACAGTATTAAACTATATATAAAATAGCTATTGATGGATATATACATAGTATATTTTAGTGCATTTTTTTGTGTAGATTTTTTATCCCGTGCTCCATTATTATCTGTTTACCCATAATAGCCCCACAATACACACGTCACCTAGCATTAGCATTAGCGACTAGCAATTAGCACATCATTAGCAGTGACACTGGGGATCAACACCAACTAAGGGTCTGATTCGAATACAAACCTCCTTCTAATAACGGCCTGGTGCACAATTAGAGCAAATATGTGAGTAAATAAATGTTTAACTCACTGGTGTAATTGTATATTATGTTCAACTGATACTGCACAACATTTCCTCAGGTATATTATCTGATTATTTTCATGTTTTAATGCAGCTTTTTGATGTTTTTTTTAATTATATTCACTCATTTGGCAAGTAGAAATGGAAATAAAGTGACATCAGACCCACTTGGTCTAAATCTGTAAATGTTCTGGTTCTGGTTGGGTTTCAGGTTGGGTTTATTGGTGCTGTGTTTAATGTTAAGGTTCGTGAAGTCCTGTTAAATGCATTCAACCTTTGACGGCGGTTTGGCCATTATTCTCTTTACACCTCCTGAGATTCTGAGTCTGGTTCTATTCTAATAGAAGAATGAAATCATGAAATGATGGCGTTGGAGTGCGTATGTGAGTGGGTAATCATGGCTGCAGTTGGAGCTGCAGATGGAAGCTCCTTCAGACAGATGTAAAGAAAAGCTCCCAATTAAAAAGAGACAGCTTTCATCCGAGCTGTTGGAAACGGCAGGTGCTCAAGCAGTAATTGTTGTTTTGTCTCACTGGCATCGATGCTGTTTCCACAATCATTTTGTTAATAAGCATCTCTTTTATTAACAGTTTCCTTTCTTTAAATTCTGCACATTCAGTCCCTTTACACCTGAAACTGCCCCTCCCCCCCATGTCCTCAAGACCAGGGTCGACAAGTGAAGCAAGAAAATAGAAGAAGAACAAACCCATTGGAAAAGAAACAAACCTATTTAAACACTGATAATACAGTAATAAACACACAAATAGAAATAATAATACTGCAATGGTAATGTAATACCGCTGACAGCAACTAGGTGCAGCTCCATAAACCCTGGGCTCCTATAGACTAATACTGAAACTTCTGTCTGAAACCAGTGGGGAATGTTTTTTTTTTCCATCTGGTCCATCTGTAAATGTTTCCACTCACCTCCAAACACATTTTCCCATCAATGCATGACCAAATTTTACAGAATTCAGACCAAATAAGCACAGATGTCCAAAATACGATCATAAGCATGTGTTCAATGTTTTATTTGAGTTTTATTTCATGAATGCATTCAGAAAACATTAATAATAAACTAAATGAAAATCACAAATACACAACAGTAAATAAGACATCACATAGTTCACACTGTGTAAAAAGATGTTTCAGTTCTGATATTTTACTTCTGATGGATCATTCATGTGGGTTTTAGTCCTTGTTTGTGGTGAATGTTTGTAAATTCATGTTTAACACATTCAGGGTTAGATTTTCTCTATAAATGACAAAGTAAACTCATCTTTCAATCACTTAAAAAGCTTCAAAACCAACAGTTCATGACCCACCTGGAAACACAGGCTTTATTTAATAAAAATCTCTCTGAAAAATCTCTCCACTGTAGTTATAGTTAATACATTACACCAGCAAGACATGAAATTACTTTTTTATGCCAGATTGATGAGGTTTGCCTTTTAGCGAGTTAGTAAGGTAATACTTATCATTAGCTCACCTGTGACCCTTTGCATTTCTGTAACTCCACCCCTTTTGTCCAAATATGGTCACTTACAGCTCTGAGACGCCAACACGGCAAAAGAATAACTTAACTTTCAATATCTGGCCATTAATTATCAATATTGGAATAAATGCTTAATACAGCGTGTTATAGCAAAATAAACAGACTTTAAGTTTTATATTTATTATGAAAAACAACTGTAAATGTTTGCAGACAGTACAGCTCTGTGTGTGTGTGTGTGTGTGTGTGTTTACAACTATCAATGAACTACACAAACTAGAAAATACAGATAAAAACAGTGAAACTCAACAAAAACATGTAGAAGACTCCAAAACCACATTATAACAATTATTTATGCCAAACTTTGATGAGGTTCATGTTTTAGCCAGTCAATAAGCTAACACTTAGCATTAGCTCACTTGTGACCCTTTGCATTCCTGCAACTCCACCCCTTTTGACCAAATATGGTCACTTCAGCTCTGAAATGCCTACATGACAAACACCACAATGTAAACTACTGTTTCTGCATCCACTGATCATTTACAGACAGTAAGCTTTGTTAGATTTCTTACACACATCTTAGAACTTTTCTGACCAAACAAATGCAGAATGAGATGTTGGACCTGCAGGAAATGAACTTCATCCCTGGGAATCAACCTGAAAATGGTAATAAAGGGATTTCCATTCAGTCAGAAATGATTAATAATTCAGAATCTTTTTCTTTGTAGTGTTAGTACATGTGAGTCAGAGAAACAGATGATACTCAGACCTTTGACCTCTGACTCCTTTCCTGGGCCGAGTTCATCCACATAACGATGATAATGATGCTGATTTAATCTGGTCACCAGGTCCTTTCTCCTCATTCTGTTCATAACTGGTCAGTGTTTTAACGTCCATGTCGCTGTTTCCCTCCCCTTCCATCACTGAGTTTCTGTATCTTCCACCTCAGTGTCATGTATTAATTAAAGTGTCACAGTGGATGAACCGGCCTCGTCCACTCCACTATGGAATCACACTTTTACGACCTGCCGTTGCATGGCGGCGCTGCCTCTGATTGAAATAGACAGCGGTGGTAAAGGCGATCACCGGCCTTTTATTTGCTTATTTACAGCGCTGAATGCCTTGGCTGTTTGCTCACAGAAAACCCAGACCCTGCAGGGATGAATAGAACGCAAACATCCAGGTTTTATATCTTTATCTGACTCTGAGTGTCATGAGCATCAGTACTTTATCTGTAATATGAAATAGACTCTCATCTGTTCAATAAATGTCAAAAATGTCTTTTTATTTGCCCATTTTTGCACCTTTTTCAGGAAGAATTTAACTTTCAATATCTGTCCATTAATGATCATTATTATATATAAGAAATGCTTAAAACATTGTGTTATAGTAAAGCATAAAAAGAATGGACTTGAATGTTTATCATATTTATTATGAAAAACACTGTAAATGTTCATGATGAAACTTGACAAGATTATAGAAAATAAACTTTCAGCTATTTACCATGTGTTCAAACATTTGAATTTGTGTAGATCAGTGTTTCCCAGCCTTTGTGGAGCAAACACCCCTTTACATTATCATGACCCTCCTGCCCCCCCCACCAAAAGAAGTAACAAATTTGTGAAGGGGTGGGGTTATTGCTCTTCGTAACTAATTGTCGAGCAGGGGGAGTGGGTCTGTGTGTGTGTGTGTGTGTGTGTGTGTGGGGGGGGGGGGGGGGGGTTACCACCGAAGACCAGGGGTGTACCTTATTAACATAACATGCTGCATGATATTGATACTTACACAGACTAACGCCCCCATTTCAGTCTCAGCGCCCCCTTCTCAGCTTTCTCATTACAAATACCCCCCGACGTTGTACCAATGCCCCCATTGAGAAACACTGGTCTGCATCATTGTGTGTCCATGTTCTTCTTATTTTTTGTTCTTTCTAGTCATTCTAATTCTGTGTGATAATATGTGTTCTCTTTCTGTGTAGTTGTAGACAGAGCCCCTCATTTCACTGTGACAAAAACATCTATCATCTGATTCAGATACAGACACTACAGCTTTGTATGTACTGCATATATACATATGTCGAGGCCCAAAACAGAATCTGGCCCGATTCAGAATCGGGCTGGCCCAGAATGAAATTCTATTCTAGGCCGGCCTAGAATGGAATCCTGCTGCTATAATGTTATTTTTATACCATGTTTAATGCAAATGATCTAAATTATTACAAAAATCAATACATGGAATTTGCAAATATGTGAAAAAAAATGAAACAAACAACATTTTGATTGTAAACTATAATACACTTTATTTACAAATAGAACCTAGTGGTACTCCCCACCAATATATGGTACAGTGAAATCGACTGAAATTGACAATAGTAACTCAAGGTATGTAAGACTGAAAATGTAAAATTATGACAAATTATGGAATTATGGATCATTTGCATTAAACATGGTATAAAAATAACATTATAGCAGCAGGATTCCATTCTAGGCCGGCCTAGAATAGAATTCCATTCTGGGCCGGCCCGATTCTGAATCGGGCCAGATTCCGTTTTGGACCTCGATATATATATATATATATATATATATATATATATATATATATATATATATATATACATATACATATATACACATACAGTATATGCTACATACATTTATGTAGTATTTACAGATAAAATTCAACTATCAATGAACTATACAAACCGCAAAAATACAGATAGAAACTGTGAAACTCGACAAAAACACTGTAAAACACACTAGTAGAACACTATAAAACAGCACTATCACTATTATATACAAGTATTTATAATAATTTACCACTTAAACACTGCTAGAAGTGATCAAAATCTTCCATGTCTCTCTCACCAGCTGCACTCTGCTGCTCCTAGCCCCACCCACTTCCACCCCTCCCCCTCAGCCATTGCAGACCTCTACCCTAATGTGTTATAGATGAATAGAAAGAACCCAATCTCAGTTAAAAGATGACTGTTGGATTTGGTCAACAGCGTACACGGTTCAGGAGTTACGGTAAATTGAATGACCGTGGATGAAAATTGTGGCACCGGAGATACAGTTGTCCATAAAGGATTAAAACATGGAGCAGAACCTCCAAACGGCGCCCGTTGTCATGGCATTATCGATTGGATCCAAAGGTCATTAAATCCTGGCTGCGTCATTTTAGTTCTTTTTAGTGTCATTGAGTCTGTTGTGCAGCTGTGGACGGTGGTGGAGATGTGCTGTTGTTCAGGATTGATTGGATGTAAACTTTTCAATATATAGAGTTATGCTGTGAATGAGCCAATCCTCTGACCACGGGGTCAAAGGTCACACCCATGTGAAGCATCTCCACAACTGCCAGAAGGAAAAGGCTAAGCATAGACATTTTCAGCTGCAATACAGTGACTTTAATGCCCTCAGTAAAATATCTCAGCAACTATTCAGCATTTTTATGAAGAAAAGGGAGAATATTAGTGGTTTTAACTGAGCAGAGGCTTTTGGCTTTTGACTCAACTTGGACTTTGATACAGAAAAACTTTGAAGCAATAGAATGTCCTTCAGTGCCATCATCAGGAGGAACTAAGCATTAGTTATTAGAGAACTAAATCATATTCCCATTGGGTGGTTTTATCATTTGCTGTGTATTATAATGATGAAAGTTTAAGATGCTGAATATTTGAACACAAAGTATTCTGGTGTTTTAGACCACACTGGATACAAGTCATGGATTTGATTCTTTATCTTATTCTAAGATGCAAACATCATCGTTAGCCAGTTTGCATAATTGTAAATGTTCATGTAATTGTAAAAAACGATGTAGGAAAGAGGAATAACATCGTGTTAGAGTCAAGAAGTGAGAATGAAAATGGGCTAAATATGTTTAGAACTACAAATGAACTATGCTCTGTTACTTCTAGTTTTGTTTAATGTCCCAATTCTAACCATCCTCCTTTATCCGGGCTTGGGGACCTGTTAAAGTGACCCAAAAGAGACCCTCTGGACCAGCTACTTAGGTTAGTTATTGATGTATTGGTTTGTTTGTTTAGTTTTTCTCTTCATTTTCTTCAGTGTAGTTTGGTTTTTAACCTTACAGTCCACTTAGGACACGACAACAAGTCACAGTAAAACAGGAATATTTACAACCAGAACCCTAACCCCATAAAGATGGGCCAAGAACATTGAAGAACTAGACGTCTTTAGGGAGAAGAATGGGTCAAAGAGCACAAATAGAAGAATAAAATACTTTATAGTTACTCCTCGTTAATGTTGCTGAGACTGTTTACTTTGCATTGTGCTGTTTTTTTAACATGAAGCATCTTGGTTTTCTGGACCACAGTCGATACTGCAGATCATGTATTTTGGATTTTTTCTGATTATTGGAAGCAAACATCACACCGTCAATGATCTGAAACAAACCCTGACATCCACAATGGACTAGAGTCCAGGTGAAGGTTCTAGACTGGTCCTCACTGGTCTTGCCAGGTTTAAAAATCACTGGACATCTATGGGTGGGTGTTATAGAGCATGAACACACCACAGTCATCCAGGGGTTTAACAGGAAAGATGGGAGAAAATCATAAATACAGGAATAAAACAGTAAAAAGTGTTGAACGGCAAGGGAAACTCAACAGATTACATTAACAAAAAGATGGGCAAAAGAATTGAATACTGTTATATCATGTGAACAATGGGACAATATGTGTGTATCAGTTACTTCAACCTCCTCTTCAGCCTAGGGGCGAGAATTTTGTTGGAAAAATTTAGTACAGTTTTTTATAGCGCCAAAACAATAGTTTTGTAGAAACTTAAATCTGCCAAAATTTACTTACGAGGTCAAATGAGTGGCCATTTTTCTCAAAAAAAAGTTGTAAGAAATGCATAGAACTGTGTTGAAATAATGCTAATACATTTGTGCACAGACTACTGATATTATTTGACAGTGGAAGCTATATTTTCAGAAATATTGGATTTGGAATAGCACGTGTATGTGAAAACTTTTGCTGGTGGACGGACGTGACATTACCCATGATGATCTGGTCAGTACCAGTACTTTATTAGTAATAAACTTATATACTTACTATTGCTAATTCTCCTCTTATTCATAAATGTTAGTATTGCGGATCTAAAACAATAACAGCTGACACAAAAACACAAAATGTGGCAGTGGACGAATGTGACATGGTTGTTATGGATCCCATCATACTGATGCTCTGCAGCCATGTCACCGTTTCCACAAATGATCCCTGTGCAAAAACTAGTATCATAATTATTTATTGTATAGTTTATCATCATACTAAAGAGTAAATAATATAGAATTGTTATTTCTTTATAAAAATGCTTATTATTAGAAAACTCTTGATTTAAAAAGTGACGTGTGACATTCTTCATGTATGTATTAGTGTGACATAAGCAGGATGTATCAGCACCATGCTCCATATTGCAACCTGTAAAAATAAAACATGACATGTAGTATATAATCTTGTAAGAAAAATTGGGGAATCTGAAAGAATAGAATATTTGTTTTTCAGGTAAATTCAGTTCAAATATAACTAGGCCATTTGTGACATGAAAGTATAGCATTAATTGTGATGAAATTGGACATTTTTGACCTGAAAACATAGTTCATGTGACCATCAACATGTTGCAACAGAACTGAAATCCTATAAATTTGCATAACTTGCATTTACCAACACAAAGTTCCTTTGGGGATTCACTTATATTGATTTCTTATGCACAAAGACATAAACAAGACCTCTAAGCAAATTTTAGCCGAAATGCTTCTACATGCTGGAGGGGCTGCGGGGACACAGAGGCAAACCACACCCACATTTTTTGGTCCTGTATGAAAATGACAACTTTTTGGAAAAATGTTGGAATAAAAATAGAACAGATTTTAGGTTTTAAATTACAGCAACCTACTTTACCACTTCTGTTAGGAGATTTTCCTGATGATTTCACAATAAATGACAAATACCTTCTAAAAATCTTTGGTGCTGCAGCAAAAAAAAAAAAATCACTCGTAGATGGCTTCAACTTGATCCACCGGTGCTGGAGGAACGGTTGAAAATTGTTGAAGAAATTCACAAAATGGAGAGATTTACGTTTATGCTGAGGCTGCAAGCTGAACTTAACATGATAACATGGAGCAAATGGATTAGTTTCCTTAAAAACAATTAATGTGTGGTTTGTCTCATAGTCCTGTGAATTGTTATATAAACTGATGCTCAAAAAATTTAATTGTGTAACTTGATTGCTATTTCATAACTGTAACCTAAATTAGCTTTACTGTTAGATTGTGACTATTATCTATTGCCGATTGCTGTTTGTTGTTATCTTTTGTATGACAAAATGATAAATAACTGATAAAAAGTAAGTGTCAAAAAAAAAAAAAAAATCTGTAAAAAGTACCTGCTGATGATGATATTGACCTCTGTCTGTTTCCTACAGACCCTGTGTTTACATCACATTAGGCTGTTTTTCTATGTGATGTCCATATGTTTCTGTTTGTAATGCTCAGGTTGTTGTTTTAATGTGAATGTGAGGAAATGTTACTGAGCTGAATCATTCCTGCAGCAGAAAAAGAGCAGGATTCTGTCGACATTCCTCACTTGTTTTACAGACATCGAGGCAAATGGAATTATTAAGAAAAGTCAAACATGTTGAAGTGTTTAATGTAACCTGCTCCGTGTTTGAATCCCGGAGTTGATACCAACCACTCGACGCCGGAGCTCCAATAAAGTTCAAGTGCATCACATTTATGTGTTCCAACAAAGACCTGAATAGTGTAAAAACGTCTCATTAGATCCACGTTTTTCATCCACACAACCTTGAGCTTCGTTGCGTGCTTCGGGGTGGTAGCAGCGATGGGATGGGGGCGGTCCTCTTCACATTAAAGGTTAACATGTCAGAGTGAAGGTTTAGGAGACGAACCAATGACAGGTTTAGTTTGAAGACCTTCTGCTCTAAATCCAAACTTGTCAATGACTGTAATTAGACGTGACATGCTGACTGAACTCCAGTACCCATCAGCCACTGCAGTTACACCCACACACTGAATTCATTAGATGTAATTTACCATCAGACAGTGTTTAACAGTTTTTCGGGTCTTTAAGGGGGTCTCTCATTACTGATGCTGAGATGGATGGAGGTTTTGTTCCTCGCTGTGATTGGCTGATGAAGGGCTTTGTCTTGGCTGTCCGTCATCCTGACCGTCACCCAGGTTTTACACAACATCGCTAAGAATGAACTGCAGCATCGTCAGTGTCGTCGTTTTATGCTAATGTAGTATTTTAATCAGTTTTATACAAGACAAAAACAAAGACGATTAGGTCTGTTTTAAAGAGTTTGTTACGATCAAAGTCGTACCAAGATAAACCTGAATAGAACACATTTACAACATGATTCAATCAAACAGGGCGTTCACAAAAGTCCATAAAACCAGTTGAAATAGTTTCTAGTCGGGTTTGTCTAGTGTAAAGGTTTTCTAACCAGTTTGAGTGGAAGAGAAGAAATGAGACTATATAGTTTTTTCTTTTGTTCAGACAAGGAGTAGTTTTAAGTTTTTAGATGTTACCTGCTTGACAGTTTCGACTGTGACTCCAGTCTTCCTCAGAAGCGTCATCCGACCTGTTGGTGACGTGTCATTTATCAGCTGGTCAGCTCGACGGACCAATCAGAGCCCGTCGAGCCGACCGTGCCTCCTCCACCTTGGGTGGTCTCTGGAGGAGGGAATCCCTCTGAGGAAGACTGGAGTCACAGTCGAAACTGTCAAGCAGGTAACATCTAAAAACTAAAAACTACTCCTTGTCTGAACAAAAGAAAAAACTATATTTACATAAACAGAAGACAAAATGAACGTCTTTAGCCTTAAGAAATGAGACTACCAAAGCCCATGACCTTCTGCTGGATCATTCTGAAACAATCCACTCTGTTGGGGGGGGGGGGGCATTGATGTGGATGGGGGGGCCAATGGTGGATCTAGATGAAGGAAGAGTATGTAATGGAGGAGGTAATAGCAGATGTGGATGTGAGGGGAGGGGGTGATGTTGGATGACAGGGGGGTCCATGGTGGATCTGCGTGGTGCGTGGTGGGCTGATGGGACAGCATTGCTGGGTTTGAGGACATTGTGGTGGAGGCAGTAGGACGCTGTGATCCGGTGGTGCTGGTGGAGGGGGTGGGGGGTCTCGGGGGATGAGCCTGTGGGCTTTCACAGACAAACATTAATAATGAAACGTTAATTCCCTCCGTCCTCCTTCCTCTGTCTGTCATCTCCTCTCAGTGTCTCCTTTATTTCTCTTAATCTCCTGCCTTTACACACTCACTTTTTTTCTTTTCACCCACTTTCTGTCTCGCCTTCCACCAAAAACAAGCTCTTTATTGCAGTTCCATTTAATAACTTCTTCTGCTGTTTGACATGATTACACAATGTGTGGGTTTGTGTGAGTGTGGATAAGAAACTTCATCTAACATTGACACAATTAAACTTTCTTTAACCCATAACTTCCTCTTCAGCTCTGACTTTCTCTTTCAGTCTTTGTCTGATGTGGATTTGTCATTTTCGAGGCAGTTTCATTGTGTAGATTCTGTCGACTTTTTTGGAACAGTCATTTCATAGTCAGGCCTTGTCCTGTGGTCTGTTCACAGTGAAACACAGGTTGAAATCCTGATGAAAACCTACTGGATCACATAGTTTGAACATTCTGGAAGGTGCTCTTTAATTCTCTACATATGTATGAAAACAGATATTTGTATTTAAATCAATGGAAACATCACTGTATTTATTCTTTCATGTGTCTGTTGAGTTGGAATGAGTGTTTGTCCATCAGTCCACAAGAGTGCACCACTCTGAAGTAACAAACTGGACAAATACCACAAAGAAGAAGAATAACATCAATAAAACCATGTTGACGACAGAGGAGGTTTTACCAATGTTGATATCGAAGGGTTCGTTGTCGTAAATATGTCGTTAGTCTCTCTTTGAAAAGTTCCACAATTTTGGAAATCACTGGCTTCAAATCTCAACACTGGTCCACATGGTTCCTGTTGGTACTGCAACATATTCTCCGATTGGTCTGAATTTATAAGAAAATATAGAAATACAGACAAAATGAACACGGACGGATGGGCAGTGTGGGTTCATGTATGAGGATCTAATGGAGAAAATATATGAACCTTTAAAGTATCAGTCACTAAATAAATTATAAAGCTCATTGGTAAAACGAGAATAAAAGAGTAAAACTAAACAAAAAAGTGGAAAAAAATAGCTGAAAGGTAATAAAATCAAATGAAACGATGCTAAACCCAAATGAAGGATGGTTAAACCTAGACTAAAACCAAGCTAAAAGATGGTGTTAACAGATTAAAACTAGCATAAAATGGTAAAACTAAACTAAAGGATGTTAAAACAGACTAAAAGTTGGTAAAACAAAACTACACTGTGGATAAAATAAACTAGGACATTCTCCACACATCTGTATTATGGTATCATCAAGTTTCCTTCTTCAGACTTAAAGCTGCGGGAGACTTTCGTCACCAATTTTTCATCATATCTGTAAAACCTCAGTCACAGCCTAGGTATCAAGAATCCGTAAGTCTTTCTGTGGTTATTCACCTGAATCTCTTCCCTCACAGTGAACAATTTGGAAGTGTCATCCACCATAAACGAACCATGTGTTTATAGAGCCGGTAGGTAACTCGGGCATCTTTGAAGTTTTGTTGCGACGTGCAATGTGGGAAGCAGAAGCTCGCGCAGCCACTTGGCAGCAGCAGCGCAACCATATGATATTATATGGATGAAACAAACACGAAGTGGAAATGGCTGGAGCTCCGTTTCCCTCCAGCCGTTTCCGCATTTCAACTGTTTCCGCGTTGTTTGTTGTAGCTGCCTCTGCTAGGCGGCTGCGCAAGCTTCTGCTTCCCACAATGCATGTCGCAACAAAACTCCAAAGATGCCCGTGTTACGTACCGGCTCTGTTTGTAAACACATGGTTTGTTTATGGTGGATGGCACTTGCAAATTTTTCACCGTGATCCATGAGATTCAGGTGAGTAATCACAGAAAGACTTAAGGATTCGTGATACTTAGGCTATGACTGGGGTTTTAACAGATTTGATGAAAAATTGGTGACGAAAGTCTCCGGCAGCTTTAAACTCAGACACTTATTTCAACAGTGGATAAAATAACACTGTGTCTTATGATTTTGATAATGTTACTGCATCAGCTGATAGTTTACATTATAGCACTATTAGCTTAGCTCTGATTTTAGACAGCAAACAGCTACAGTAAAACCACAAATCACCTCCATTTTCTGGACGGTTTGTGACACAATAAACTTGCTCAAATTAGGTCATTTTATCTTTTGTTAATGTAACAGCTGTTGATCAGAAAACTATATTTTATTCAATAAATATAACCTGATAAAGTTTTTAATTCTCCTTCAAATCTTGCTAATGAATCCATAATTTACATCAGACAAATAAATAAACCTAAAAATAACTTTTAGAGAGAAGTTCAGTTTAAGTCCATGGGAAACAGAACTTTTTGGAGCAGCACCTCATGGCCGCTGGTGGTATTACACGTTAATCAATTATAGGACTGGATTCACTTGAACCCCTAAAAAGAAACACGGAAGATAAACAAGTAGTGCCAGGCACAACAAACTCCACCCCTCACACATATTGTAGCTTATTTTGGCATCGATCCAGCTGATGTCAGCAGATCAGTTGCCTTTATATATTTGCCAAGTTTGAAGTAAGTTGAAACAAAATTTATGTATTTGTAGACATTTGAAATTTTGCCCATTATAAGTAAATTGGAGAAGAAAAAAGATTTTTATAAAAATTCTGAAAAATTAGAACTTTGACTGACTTTTCCCAAAATTTAATCAGATCTATTCTGGGTCACTGGCAATCTATAAACCCAATTTGGTGTGAATTCAACCAATAGTTTTGCTGCTAGAGTGTTAACAAACAAACAAACAAACAAACCGAACCAAAAACAATACCCCTTGCCTCCCCTTCGGTGGGGGGCAGGGTAATGAAACTAACTGGTCTTTTATAAAATGACTTATGTCCAGTATTTCTTTTATACATTTATTTTGGATCTTTACATTATTAGCTGAGCTCTGTTAGCTTAGGTCTGTTAGCTTAGCTCATGTTTTTAGACTGAAAATAGCCACAGTAAAACCACAAATCACCTTTGTTTTCTGGACAGTTTGTGTCGTCAGTAGCTGAACTAAAGAACTGTCTGGAATCCTATCTTTGATGCAGATTTTGTTTCATGTGCATCAGTGTAAAAAGGCCAAGAGTCCATTTACGAGCTCATGGTTGACAACAACAGTCCCAGTAATTCCACATGCTGTCCTGCGTGTGCACATGCATCAGCCTCCATCATCCTCTGGTTCATTATAGAGTACAGGCTCTGCAGACCATATGGACACTTGTGTCAACAGATGCATGCAGAGCTCCGCAATGCAGGAAGAAACGGCTGCTGAATATTTTAAAAGGTCACACAAAGTACACAAAAACATACTTATCCAAGGTGATGCTGCAGCCGCTCAGCGAGGCTTCAGTCTGATTCCACCAGGAGACCGCGAGCAAAACTGACATTTTCCAAAGTGAATCCAAAGATGTCCGAAAATAATATAGCGATTATTAATTCAGACGGAACCTGAAAAGCTGCTGGAACAATGGAAAGTGAAAAAAACCCACTTCCCTGTAGATACAAAACCACTCATGTAGGAAACAATGACACTGACCTTTCATGCATTTTAATTTTGTCTTTGTCATGTCCATCTAACAAAGCGCATAATGACGGTGATTTTCTGCCCATTTTAACAGCGGGTTTTAGCGCCCGATGCTCACGCTGCTTCACTAAAGACGTTTCCACAAGGTGTCGTGCATTTCAATAGAGGTCAGTAGCAATCTGCACCGTTAGTGCCCAAGAAATAATTTAATATGTTTCACACAATGTTTTCAAATGTTGTAAATGGATCGACTTCAAGCAGAACAATTTCTTCAAGAGGAATAATCAGCTGTAATTGTCGTCACCTGCTGCTTATCAGGAAGTAGAAGAGGACGACGAAGAAAAGACAAGAATCAGAAGAGGACAATGGGAGATGAGAAGGGAAGACCGACGGGACTGAAACAATACTGAAAAGAAGCCGAATCTACGACTGAAATGGGACCAAAATGAAGCTGAAGCAAGTCTGAAACAGGACAGACATGGGACCAAAACCAAGACCGAAAAGAAGCTGAAACAGGACCGAAACCAAGACCGAAAAGAAGCTGAAACAGGACTGAAACCAAGACCAAAATGAAGCTGAAACAGGACCAAAACCAAGACCGAAAAGAAGCTGAAACAGGACCAAAACCAAGACCGAAAAGAAGCTGAAACAGGACCAAAACCAAGACCGAAAAGAAGCTGAAACAGGACCAAAACTAAGAACGAAAAGAAGCTGAAACAGGACCGAAACCAAGACCAAAATGAAGCTGAAACAGGACTGAAACCAAGACCAAAATGAAGCTGAAACAAGGCCAAAACAGGATGGAAATGGGACTGAAACCAAGACCGAAAAGAAGCTGAAACAAGAGTGAAACTGGACAGAAGCAGGACCAAAAGGAAACAGAAACAGGACCGGAGTAATGTCAAAATGGTTTTCATACAGTTTGTTCTTAACTTTTTTTTTTTTTTTTTTTTTTTTTTTTTACTTTTTTTTGTATTTTGTCAACTTCAGTCATAAACGAATGTATACATTTTTAACCATTTAAATGCTTGTTAAATGCTTGCATGTTTATAATGTAAACAAACCTTATTTTTTGATGAAAAAAAAACACAACAAACTTTGTTTTTTCAATGTTCTACATAAAAATTGGATTACTTATTCATTTGTTTTTTGTCCTGTCCTATGTCAATGATTAACACCAACATTAGTTAGTATGCATTATTATTTTTTGTACTAGGTCAAATATTAAATGCTAAATGTGTCAGTGTGCATTTTGTACTCATTTGGTAGAAGGGTGTTAGTGTAGGAATTTAACAGTTTTTATAATGTGATGATTTTAGTGGATGGGTCACAATTTTAAAAATCAGACTAAAATGAACAACTTTTGAATTCTGACCTAAAACAAATTGTGTAAAATAATATGACCTTTAATAACATGAAGTGTAAAGTGTGCATAATATGCTCACCTGGATACTGAAGGTTAACTGCAATGCATAGAATATTTAGTAACAGGCAGAATATTGGTAAAATTACACATATTTTTCTTCAGACATTTCAGTTTGTTCATATTTGTTCACGTGAGTCACATTTTACGGTGAAAGGATACTTTTTTAAATCCAAATATTTTCATAATGTAATTTTACTTATTTCACATTAAAATAAGAAAATTTGGAGTCAGTATTTGGTGGATATTATGGAAGTATTTGTATTGGACACCCCTGCTCTATATGGTGTTGGTGTGTTCTCCAGAGGTTCTGAAAGTCCAGGATGTGGGTCAGGGAGGCGTTCAGGGTCATCAGGTTTCTATAACAACACTGTTTTCTGTTGTTTGTCATCATCTGCTTTTCTAAATCATCACCTTTAACCTCAGTGATTCTGCATGTTCTGGATGGTCCAGTTCACAGTGGTACTGACCCAGATGTGGTTCTGGTTCAGTCCTGAGCAGTCCTGTCCACCGTGGTAATGACCCAGATGTGGTTCCAGTTCAGTCCTGAACGGTCCAATCCACTGTGGTACTGATTCGGTCGTGGTTCTGAGGATGTTACTAACAGAACATTTCTCCATCCGTCTTCACAGCCTTGAATATGACACGCCCACTGATGATGTCACAGTTCACCAGAAAGAACCTGCTTGTTTTAGTTACAGCTTTTTCACCAAAATTCAAACATTTATTATTTTTAATTTGCTAAATGAATCTCAGATACACAGAATGGAGATACTGTTTCTCTCTCACCTTGTTATTAAATATGACACACTTTTTTAAAGAGATAAAAAAAAAGAATAGAATATGAAACATGAACCATAATAGAATCTATCAGTCTGTTTACAACAACAGCTTTAAGTGGAATACAGTAACAGTTACTGTATGTTTTACAGGGTGGGGAAGCAAAATTTACAATGAACATTTAGTTGTTTTTTCTCAGCAGGCACTACGTCAATTGTTTTGAAACCAAACATATATTGATGTCATAATCATACCTAACACTATTATCCATACCTTTTCAGAAACTTTTGCCCATATGAGTAATCAGGAAAGCAAACGTCAAAGAGTGTGTGATTTGCTGAATGCACTCGTCACACCAAAGGAAATTTCAAAAATAGTTGGAGTGTCCATAAAGACTGTTTATAATGTAAAGAAGAGAATGACTATGAGCAAAACTAGTACGAGAAAGTCTGGAAGTGGAGGAAGCAACAAAAAACGTACCAAAGCTTTTATTAAAGCTCTCAAATCCAAAATCCTAACGGATCCAACCAAATCCATGAGAAAAATGGCAATTGAACTTGAGGTAGACAACAAGACCGTTAGAAATGCAATAAAATATGATTTGAAGATTTAAATTCTCATGACTTTCGATAAACTAATTGGTCATACACTGTCTTTCAATCCCTGCCTCAAAATATTGTAAATTTTGCTTCCCCACCCTGTATATGTGAGGGGAATAATGGAACTAAACCCCATCAGATTTTAAAATAGTGCAGTGTTTGTAATTAAATCCACTTTCAGATCCAAATTTCTATTTTTTCAGTGTAAATGTGGCAGTTGGTCCAAAATGAGGTTCAGGAACCAGAACCGGGTCGATTTGAACTCTAATGGGTTTAGTTCACATCCAAACTGACGACTGTATGTGGTTTCATTATTTCTGAACAGAGTCATATGAAAACCTCCAACTGAAGTAAAGATCAACTGAAAACTGAGCATAAATCATTGAATCTGAACAGTTTTTATTCAAATTCTAGCAACGGTAACATGTCCGCATCAGGGTTTATGTTGATTTTATCTATAAAATGTGTTTTAATGTCGTTTATCACCCATGTTTTCCTGTAATTGGACTTAAACTGTTGTAATGATTATTGGTGTGTGTTTGTGTTTGTTGTTCAGGTCGGAGGGAAGGACAACCCCGCCGTCGACCCCATCATCCATGGTCTGAAGGGCGTGGTCCATCACGGTCAGTTTCCATGGTTACGTGGTTTATTCTGTTAATGGCGATTTCACTGTTTTCTGATGAAACGTTAAAACTGGAACACATGGGTCTGAACTTCAGAGTTAAAGTTGTTGATCTTCTGTGACTTCTCCTCCTTTTTTTTGAAAAAATATGTATTTATTGAGATTTTCTTCTATTAACCAAATTAACAAGTTACAAACAAACAACAAGGCACATAGAGAATACATATATATAAAAATACAAAATACACACAAAAAACACAACTAATACTTCCTCTGCTTACATTTATTCATTTGTTCTTTAATCAATGACTTTTATCGACTGTGAACTGTTAAAATGAATCAGATCAAAAATGATTTATCAAATGCTGCAGCGTTTCTCAATATTTAGAGACAAGTGCTGTAAAGTTATATGTCTATGGGGGTAAATTCAATGTAAATGTTATAAATGTCACTATTTTCTGGAATATATTTAACAATCTGGAGGGAAACACAAAGTCAAACCTTCCATATTTTATTCAAATGTACTAAAAACAGTTTGAGGTAAATGTGACTTGATGTCTGTTCTAGTGTGTAGACAATGACAATTAGGAAAATTATTAAGGAACTGTTCATTCTGAAAAAAAAAAAAAAAAAAAAATTATGATGAAAATTGTTTATTTTAAAATTTGTGTTTATTGTGGAAGTTGACCATTATGCATAAAAATGAAAATATCCATCAGTATCAGGTTTGTTGAAGTGTCCAAAACGGTCCAAGTGATGAATTAAACCAGATAAACATGAAGAGATTTATTATAAATATGGCTGATGTTCATCCCAGTAAAGTAACAGTAGAATATGATTGAGTCTAATGAGGTCTGAGATTCATCCAGTTTCACTAATTCAACATTATCTGAAGCTGTTCATGATTATATTTTAATATTTCTGTCCAGATTGTGATGGATTTTGACATTTAGTTTTCTAACGTCCTCAATGTGTTCAACATGTGAGATGAGGATGAAAAGAATAGAATATGAAATTGCTGTGTTTACAGCAGCAAAAATGTAGAAATCACGGTCCAGAAAGAGTAAACACAGGAAATATGGAAGAGTATCTGCAATTTAAATGACTTTTTTCTGTTGATAAATACATATTATTTACACATTTACATTACAATAACACATGATAGAATAATATTGTAGTTTATATTTGCACTGATTGGAACATTCGTCTGTTTCTATTTCCATATTTAAGTGTTTATGGTCTTTACTTTAACACTGTTAGTAAATGTGTTGACAGGAGGAAACAGCAGTAAGAAGAAGTTCATATAAAGTCAGTTTGTGAAAACTCTCCCAGGTCATGGTCTCAGTTTCCCCTGAAAACACATAAATATTCTGCGTGTGTGTCTAATATTTATGACTGTACGACTCCTTTCATGCAACTGTGAAACTCTGTCAGCACCGCCCTGTCGTTCTGTAGAATTCATACATGAAATCACATCAGGTTTATGGATTTTTCTCCTCATGAGGTCGTGAAAATGTGCACAAATACAAACAGAAGAACAGGACTGTTCACACAAACTGGAGATAAAGCACCAGGTTTTCCATTCGTCTGATTCCATGAATGACTCTGCAGAAAAACCACTGAAGATTCCAAACCTGAGCTTTATTATTGCATTAGTGCAAATCAGGTTCAAAGGTTTCTCTTCTCCAGTTACATGTAGTGTCATATCTACTCCTTTAAGGTTTATTTTCAGGGTTTTTGTGGCATTATTCGACATTACTGCTGAACATAGACAGGAAATGAGTTGAAACAGTGAATGGAGACAACCTGCAGTAAAAGGCCTCAGGCTGCTGTTGAAACCAGCAGAACCCATGTGGTTCATCCTCATCCAGGTGAATCCCCAGGAGCCCAGGGTCGTACCCTGAGGTACTCCATTGGCTCTGCAGGACCTGGATACAAATGTAGAAGAAAAATCTGGAGCCACAGTTGGATGTACAGTGTTTTATTTAGTAGATTTAAAGATGGAGTCGGTGGAGAACAGAGAAAATCCAGGACCAGGAAGATAAGATAAGATAAGATAAGATAAGATAAGATAAGGTAAAATAAATTAAGATAAGATAAAGTAAAAACAAAAGGTAAGGTAAAATAGGATAAGGTGAGATAAGACAAAGTAAGATAAGATGTGTAGATGGATTAATTATTTAATTTCACTTTTCTTTTTAGATGTTTTGATCATTTCATCAGTAACTGTTACTAAATCAGCTGAACCCAAAAGCAAAAACGTACATGAATGAATCAGTATAAATGGAATCTCCTCCGTAAGTATTTGAATTTTAAGGCTGAAGCTGCACATTTAATCTCATCACTGTTATTGTGGTATAAATATGATCGTACTACAGATACTAATACTAATATACTAGTACTAATGTACTAGTATTACTGATACTAGTACAAATGCATTAGTACTACTGATACTAGTACTAGTGTACTAGTGCTACTGATACTAGTACTAATGCATTAGTACTACTGATACTAGTACTAGTGTACTAGTACTACTGATACTAGTACTAATGCATTAGTACAACTGATACTAGTACTAGTGTACTAGTACTACTGATACTAGTACTAATGCATTAGTACTACTGATACTAGTACTAATTTACTAGTACAGTTGTATCTGAATTCAGCATCCCACTGTTCACTGAATCTGACTAAAAATCTTCATTGAATTAGATTCACTTAGTCGACCTTTAACCCCGGCGGCGGCGGTGGTGCAGATAAACCCAGATGTACGCCGCTGCAGTGAAATCCTAATGTTTTATTGAACTGTGACTGCAGGCGACTGGAGCTGTGATTGTACTCATCAAAAAGCCTTTTACATCATTCAGAGCCTTTCATACAGTATACTCATACCATAAATGAGGGCTTATGGGAAACAGCGCACCCTCATCCCTTCATGTTAACGAATCAGAGGCTTTTCTCTGTGTTTGTGGTGTTTGTTTTTGTTTGGTTTTTTTTGGGGGGGGGGTTTGGCGCCGTCTGCCCTCGGTTGGTTCAGTCGTCTCCTCACACAGCCCTGAAGATCAGCCCTGTCATCATCAAAACATTGATCCCACAGCCATGTTCTGTCTGCTCCCCTTCCACCCCTCCATCACCCCCCACCCCCCCAAAGGGCCCCATCTGCTTTGCTTCAACAGCTTCAGAGTGAATCGGAGAGCTTCAGCGTATACAAATAAAACTTTGATAAAACTGCACCGCCTCCATAATTCATCGAACACAAAGACCATTCAGGTTCAATCAAGGCCAACCCCTCCAGGCTCCTCCCACCCCCCCACGCCCACGGGGAAGACGCTCGCTCGGCTAATTTACTCCGACTCCACTAGCACTCAGGCTGGCGGCAGCAGTGGGTGGTTAAATTTTTCACGGCGGTTCTGACTTGGCTCTTTGTACCTTCGCGCCTCGTTACATTTTACATGAAACTTGTGTGGAACAAACGCCATCTGACTCGTAACGTCGATACTCTGTGAAAACACTGACATTAACATAACGGGGCTTCAGCGCGGAAGAGGGGAGCCGTGTCTGTGGGGGGGGTTTGGGGGGGAGGGGGGTAGATACAAAGACTGATAATGATGTGGTGGATGATGGGAACAGACAGGGAGGAGCTCGCCGATAGCACTGTCTCTGGTTCCTGGAGTAGGTTGTGTTTCCTGTCTTGAATCATCATCATCATCATCATCATCATCATCATCATCATCAACACATGAACCAGGTTTTATCAACTACACAAACATCTTCTGCTGTTGAGACAGAAAAAAACAAGACTAATGTAAATCCATCCTTTATCAAGGAGTAAAACCAGACTATATAAATGAAAACGCAGTAAAAACAGAGTAAATCCATATGATTATTGTTATTATTATTAATAACCATTTGGTGTCTGTTTATTGTATCGTCTTTTCCTTGTGTTATCTTAAACGAAGAGACTTTACCTGTAGTTTGTCCCATTGGTCTGTTTTATTCAATTATTCCTGACATACGCTGGTCTCAGACTGTTTCTTCCACTGGTTTGGATGAAGATGATAAAGAATTTGAACTAAATCATTGAAAAAATAAGGAAAATATACAAAAAATGAACAACAAATGATTAAAATAAACAATAAAATTAATAAATTGGTGTGTGTGTGTGTGTATATATATATATATATATATATATATATATGTTTATAGATAGATAGATATAGATATAGATATAGATATAGATATACATAAAATTGCTGACCATATTAACCAAAATGAACAAAAAATAATATGAGATAGAAAATAAACACAAGACTGAACAAAAATAAACATAAAGCAGAAGAAAATTAATAAAATCACTGAGAAAACAAAATAATCAAGAAAATGAAGACAACCGAACAAAACCACAAAAATAAATAAATACATAAATTAAAATAGGACCAATGGCCCTGTAGCTTACTGGCCAAATTAAAAGGTTTGGGAAATGTATCCAGATGCCATTTATTATCACCCAGTTATGTGTATTTATTATATTACAGAAATAGCCCATGATTTGGTCATATTCCAATCAGATCTGTAAAAAATTCTAATTCCAACTTGATATCTGTCGGCCGGTAAGCTAAAAATAAAGTTGTGAACAAAAATGAACAAAATAATCAGTAAAATTAGCTAAAATTAGTAAAACATGGAGATGATAAAAATTTAAACAAAAAAAAAGAGAAAATTAACAAAAATGACAAAAAAAAAAAAGAATAAAATACTGCTTATGTTTTTGTTTTTCTTTGTCTCGCTCAGTGAATTTTGTCAGTAGAAATAATCCTTGTACTGTTGGATCTGCTAGTGACAGCTTAGCGCTGTTAGCTTAGCACTGCAGTTTGTTTCATTGGTCTGTTTTATTCTGTTATTTCTGCCTGGTTCATATATTCGACCAGTTAAGGTTTTGTTGTTTGAGTTGCGTCCTGTTGAGCTTTTAGCTTTTAGGTATAAGTACAGGTGTTTTGTAGCGTTACCATGGCAACAGAGGACCTGCAGCTTAAGATGCTACTATCTGATAATGAGGTTCATACAGCCTTTTCTGGGTCTCGTAATGTCACAATCTGGACCCAAATGATTTAGAAATATTTTAAACCCCACAGATTTATGCCTGTATTTATGCTCCTTATTGTCGTTTTTTACTACTTTCATGTTCTGTAGCGTTGTGTCTTGTGGCATTACCATGGTGACACAGGTGGATACAAGGGTAACCGGGCTTAAGACACCACGTACATGACGGTTCTTGTATCTTTATATTTAATCTGTTGATTTGGTCCAGGAGGAGAAGCTACACATGGGGGATTTTTACTAGAACATCAGATCTACTGTTAATGAAAGATCCATCACAACTGGATGGGGATGTGATGGATCATCAATGCAAGAAAACTCAGACACGAGAGTTTTAGAGTCGACAACCATACCTGGAAGAAGTAAACGAACAGTAGAGGTTTATTTAGTATGAATACTGACAGAAAGGAGGGAATCATCTGCAAAGACTAAACAGTTGAAACAGATCAACAGATGAAACGACTGAAATCTAATGGATGACTCACCGATCATGATGGACACGATGAAAAACTGCAAACAGAGAAGAACAAAAGAACCCAGTAATGAACAATTACACCTAAAAATCCAATCTCCAATTGGTTTCATCATTTCATGATAAAGACACTCCTTCTGTTCTGTCCACATTAAATAAAGGTTTGTATCATCAGTAGTCATTTTTCCAGTGACCCTCAAATTGCGCAAATATAACTTGTGCATAAAAATATACCTAATGGAAAATGGACAATTTCGCCAAAACTCTTGTTTTTCAATCAAAAGTTTTTGTGCTGGCAAGAGGTGGTTTTTCGAGCATAGCGCAAATGGTATCCCACAAAACTGCAATGGAAAGACCTTTTTCCTCAACTAGAGTCACGTGAATAAAAAAAAAAAAAAAAAAAAAGGATGTTACTACAAGCAAAGAAGAGTTTTAAAAGAAACGTGGCGCAGTATGTGTGGACACACCAGGAAACTGAATCATTTTTTCATTTAGAATGGGATAGAGGGGTAATATATAATAATAATAATGAATATATCTCTAAATTAACACAATATTTATGTTCGTCGCCATGTTTATGGAATGACATCTTGTGTCATCTCACAATAATAAATAAACAAATCATCGCATTTGTGATTTAATGGAAAAAACATTACACACTTCTGTTTTTTTGACATTCAGCAAATATCGGTAAAGTTTTATGCATATATCCAATGGAAAAGCAACTCCTTTCTATTGTTTATTTTCCTCATTTCAGCTCCTGCAGTTTTAGAGTGGTCGACAAATCCCTGTAATGTACCTTCAGGTTCTGGGATTTACCTGATGATGTTTCATTTTTTTGGTTTTTCATGTCATGGGAGGGTTTTATTACAAACACCTCAAACCTGTAACCTGAATAGACCTGAATAGACTTGGACAGACCCAAACAGACCTGAACAGACCCGGGTTCCACTGAGGTTTGTTATCCTCCCAAACGGCCATAACTCCACTGAGCAGCTGGAGTCCAGAGGTTTTCAGAGGTTCAGTGAATGCACCATCAGCCAGGTCTAATGGTCTAAAACATCTCTGGTTTCATAAACCACAAAGCACCGACAGAACTGAGCAAGAACACAGAGGCTGAAAATAAAACCCTCCAAAACAAACCAAAAGGAGAAAAAACACGACAGATAAATCGATGCGTCTGCCCCAAATTTCAAGAAATCCTGTTGAGGTGAGGATGAAAAAGAAGACTGACATGTGAGTGGTTACTGTAGAGATAAATCAGACCAAATGTGGAGAGAGAGAGAGAATGGCGAGATTAACCCTGTCAGGGAAGGACGCCGCTATGACCTGAGACATGAGGATGAAGACGGAGATGGATTATAGGATGAAAGAGTTAAAGGATCATTTCAGTATCAAGACATGAGACCAAACAGGAAATGACATCAAGGAGACATGCCGAAACTCAGACACTGAAAAATGAAGCAGATGATGAATCTGCAGGTCTATGAATGTCCACCAGGGGCTCCTAAACGCTGAAAAGGGTGGCTGTAGTTGTGTGTTTGAGGAGCGCTAAAAAGACATGAAGATTCTAGATGATTCATTACAATAGATGTGACAAAAGATGATCCCAGTAGGTGTAACCAGGTCCTGGTCTTATTAAACCAGGTCCTGGTTTTATGATCTTATGGTCATCCAGAGTCTAACCTGTGTGAGTGGAGTCTTCAGTTCAGTGAATAAACATCTATTTAGTTTAAACTGTTGGTTCCAGATCAAGCAGATGACCGCTTTGAGCGCTGATCCATAGACAAGCAGATGGCAACGTAGATCAGGACTAAATATACAAAGAAGAAGCAAACACATGAAGAACAACCAAACACATGAAGAACCAGATGTATGAAGAAGAACCAAACATATGAAGAAGAACCAAATGCATGAAGAACCAGACGCATGAAGAAGAACCAGATATTTGAAGAAGAACCAAACACACGAAGAACCAAATGCATGAAGAAGAACCAAACACATGACGAACCAAATGCATGAAGAACCAGACGCATCAAGAAGAACCAGATATATGAAGAAGAACCAAACGAATGAAGAAGAACCAAACGCATGAAGAAGAACTAAACATATGAAGAAGAACCAAATGCATGAAGAACCAGACGCATGAAGAAGAACCAAACATATGAAGAAGAACCAAACACACGAAGAAGAACCAAATGCATGAGGAAGAACCAACCGCATGAAGAAGAACCAAACACACAAAGAAGAACCAAACGCATGAAGAAGAACCAGACACACAAAGAAGAACCAAACACATGAAGAGGATCCCAACGCATGAAGAGGAACCAAACGCATGAAGAAGAACCAAACACACGAAGAAGAACCAAACGCGTGAAGAAGAACCAACCACACGAAGAAGAACCAAATGCATGAAGAAGAACCAAACGCATGAAGAAGAACCAAATGGATGAAAAGTAACCAAACACACGAAGAAGAACCAAATGCATGAAGAAGAACCAAATGCATGAAGAAGAACCAAACACACGAAGAAGAACCAAACGCATGAAGAAGAACCAAACGCACGAAGAACCAAACACACAAAGAAGAACCAAATGCATGAAGAAGAACCAAACACACAAGGAAGAACCAAACGTGTGAAGAAGAACCAAACGCATGAAGAACAACCAAACACACGAAGAAGAACCAAACGCGTGAAGAACCAAACACACAAAGAACCAAACACATGAAGAAGAATCAAACACATGAAGAAGAACCAAATGCATGAAGAAGAATCAAATGCATGAAGAAGAGCCAAACGCATGAAGAACCAAACACACGAAGAAGAACCAAACGCATGAAGAAGAACCAAATGCATGAAGAAGAACCAAATGCATGAAGAAGAGCCAAACGCATGAAGAAGAACCAAACACACAAAGAAGAACCAAACGCGTGAAGAAGAACCAAACACACGAAGAAGAACCAAACACATGAAGAAGAACCAAACGCACGAAGAAGAACCAAACGCATGAAGAAGTTTTTGCCATTCACAAATTCATCCCTGGATCGGACTGGTCTGGACCCTTTGTTGGGCTGGTTATGGCCCATGGGCCGTATGTTTGACACCTGCTGTAGAACATGGGCCTGTCCAATGGCCTCCAATAGCATCAGTTTCTGTTGTTGTCACTATATGTTTTGTGAAATCCAGATGTAAAGTGACTGAAGGACCTGTTGATTCCAGATTCACTTCATTAGTGTCTGTAATTAACGTGAACGCTGCCTCCATCTCATAGCTGTCACACCGTTATCTTAAATATCAGCCCTGCCCACTTACATCTGACAGACTGATGTGAGCCCTGCCCACACACACCTGACGCAGATGCCAGCCCCGCCCACACACAGCTGACAGCCAGATGTCAGCCCCGCCTACTGACAGCCAACAGACAGATGTCAGCCCCACCCACTGACAGCCAACAGACAGATGTCAGCCCCACCCACTGACAGCAACAGACAGATGTCAGCCCCACCCACTGACAGCCGACAGACAGATGTCAGCCCCGCCCACACACAGCCGACAGACAGATGTCCCCGCCCACAAACAGCCGACAGACAGATGTCAGCCCCACCCACACACACAGCCGACAGACAGATGTCAGCCCCACCCACACACAGCTGGGACACAGATGTCAGCCCCGCCCACACACAGCCGACAGACAGGTGTCAGCCCCACCCACTGACAGCTGACAGACAGATGTGGGATGGTGCTGAATTGGTCCATTTGAGTAGTTCTGTTGTTTCAGAACATGAGATGGATGAAAAACTGTAAAGACCCAAACATCAACAGTAAAACCCACAGTTTGACAAATGCAAAGGTCGGAGATGCTATTTTTATGTTCAGCTATAAAAACTTCCTTTTCCGTCAGTTTTCTCTGTAACAAGAGCGACAGTAACATGCAACCACTTCCCTTATTATCCTGTTTTTACCATCTCCTCCTGAACCAAACATGAATCCTGTTTTTATTGTGGATCATGTGTCTGTTTTTTTCTCGTCCTTTCCACACCATTGACTTCACAGTTTTACTTGAACATCTGAAGACTTGGGCTCCGTCTGCTCATACGTCTTAAATCAGTTTGTGATTTGGACGTGATGGTGCGTTCAAGGACTCCGAAGGGTTAATCTGCATCTGCTCTGGTTGTCCATAGTTCAGTTCAGTCTGTAGACGTTTTAGTGTTTGTTTCTGTGTTCGTGCACAGATAACCTCATCCTGAAATGTCTTTATCCATCAAATCCATGTCATTTACCTGTTTTATAAAGTCTGAATCAGAATCAGAATACTTTATTAATCCCAGGGGAAATTATTGGGTGTTGCAGTCGCTCCATTCAAGCAGAATAAAAAGTGTCAGGAAAGAAAATATCAATACAACAAAAAAAGAGAAATATATACATATATATAGCTCTAAATATACAAACACACACACACATATATAAGTATACATACATCAAATATACATATTAAAACATTCTATTAAGACACAATTACAACAGCAATTTGTACAACGTGTACTAGATAATATATTAGCAATATGATAATTAAATATTTATACATAATAAGTGTGCAAAAATATAGTTGTGTGTAATTATAATTATGTGGAGTCAAAGAAAAGAATACATCAGACATAAGGAAAACCCTGTGATCTAAAACCACCGCTGGACAAACCTTGTTCCCGACCATAAACCTCTCAAATTAATTCCAACATTATTGTCTGAGGTTTTACAATAGGAACACACAATAAAAACAATAAAAAACATGACATAAAATCCTAATAAATCCACACAATAAATCCCAGCATTTACCATCTGTTGAAAAGAGCGAGTAGGGAGTAAAAATCCACTTATCATCATAAAATACAAAGTTCTGATCCAGGCCCAAACACCGTCTCATTTCAGATATAAATGAAGCTGCAGATAAATGAACATGTGCTGCTTTTATTCGTCCAAATGCCGTCCACTCTGTGGATTTGAGCTCAAAGTTTGAGTCAGTTCTGACTCCTTTAAGACTAGTCTGAAGAGTCGAGGAAACGGTGACGGTCGTGAATCCGCCTGTCGTCATATTCTTGTTTGTGTGTTTACCGTAACCTGTGGAAACAAACACCTAATTCATCCTGACACCGATGCTTATTTAAGGACGCTAACGGGCCCGTCTGATATGAATATTAATCATCTTCAACCATGCGTGGAAGTGCTCTGCCCTCGCTGTAAAGGTCGACCTGAAAACAACCAGTGTTTTACTAATGAATTCCACTGTTTTCATGTGGGAGGAGAGTAGTTTTCCACCAGACTCACACTTTACATCCTCATCCTCTGAGTGAAACGCCCTCGACTTCACTCTAATCTGTTCTAGTTATTCTGGAGACAGAAACGACCAAACAACATAAAACAGGAAATATAAAATATCTGCATCTGAACTAGAACCAGGACTTGAATCAAAACAGAATGAGAACCATAATACTATATTAACCCCAGGGGAAATTATTGGGTGTTACAGTCGTTCCATTCAAGTAGAATAAGAGTGGCAGGAAAGAAATTATCAATAAAAAAAATATATACATATATACATACATAAATAGAGCTCTCTCTCTCTCTCTCTCTCTCTCTCTCTCTCTCTGTATATATGGGTCTTTCCATGAAACTGGGTTTATTTTGGTATCTGGCACTTTTCCAGCTTTTTAGACTCAATAATAAAAGAAAAATTTAGACATATTTCCACCCAGGATGTACCTAATGATGACCGCAGATAAATGCAAAAAAATTACTCTCTTGCTCTGAGCCGTCCCAAAATTAATACATTTTCAATTGAATATTGGGGCCAAAAATAGGACCAGTTTTGGGACAGGAAAAGCTACCTTGGTGTCAGTGCATTTGATCTGGAGCATATGGCTGTAAATGGTCTTATATAGCACTATAAATAAAGACACTGTGTTAAATGTGACAATCCTAGTGGTTTTTCTAATCCAGACATGTGGGTTTTTCATGAATCCTCAGTCTCATTCCAGGTTTGGTGCAAAACCCATGATGTCCACTCGCGTTACATGCAGAACCTGCCCATTTAAAGACAAATAAATCACAAGTGATTTTGCAACAGCGGTCATTTTTGTGGAACACTCTGCCTTACATATTTACTTCGATTCCCAAAATGTACCTGCAAGAGAATACAAAGATATTTGAAAAAATAGTAGAGCATAATTTTCATGTCCTCTTTACCGTGTTTCATTATTTTATGCGCATAAAAATGTGTTATATCTGAAAAATTGTTTCTCTTTTATCTCAGTAAATATTTATTTTTCAAATACAGCCAAAGTGCTTCCAAACTTGCTTCATGACATTGGTCTACATATAGTTTGAATTTTTAGCCCCTCTGTCCTGCTTTTAGGGACCAGTTTCAGAGAAGCACCCATACATAAACTGAATAAAAAGTGCCTTTTTCAGTCAAATCTATCTTTAACTGAACATAAAGCCAGTGTGTCCATCCACTGTCATTGATCCAACTAAAAGAGCAGAAAAAATAAACAGAATCATGTTATTTCTACAGTTTTCAGATGCGGTGGCGCTGATGCTGTCTGTGTTTATTTCTATAAGAAATAGATAAAACATGTTTATAAGAAAAAACACATTTCTTCAGACACATGCAGTTACAGAGCAGTTAAAATAATATGAGAATAACCTTAAACTACGAGGAACCTGTGTTTGTCTGAAACAACTGATGAAACTGTTGATTGAAGATGTTTTTCACTGTGGATTCATTCTAAATTTATCTGACATTTGATCACATCGGAAAAATTCCTTTTACATGAGTTTATGCACATTTATGGAAAAGAAGCTCAGCTCAAAATAATAACATCCCATAATAACTTTATACCCTCATAAGCCTCAGAATAAAACTCACCTACATTTCCCATCCAACTCCAGTCTGTACATTTACAGCTGTGTCCAGTGGAGAAAACAAGGACTCTAGTTTTATCATTTCTGTTCTTTGACTCTGACAGTTGTTTCTTTCCGGTTCTCATCCTTGGAGTGACTCACTACTCCCTCTAGTGGTCACATAAATCACCATTCATTCATATTGGTACAATCCAATACATTGGCATCTTTGGCAGAACTGGCAGATCTTTATTATCAACACTACTAGGATACATTTAGCTTCTTTTTTTTAGATATTCATCAGTATAAATACAACAAATAGACATTTTTATTATGTGGTGGACATGTTATCCTCTATCTAGTGGTGGAATGGAACTAAACACTTTATAATTAGGTCCATAGTGATCCGATTGAGCCATTATTTTATATATATATTTATTTATTTTTGACTCATCTTCAGTGGAAACTGTGATACTTCTATTTTTATCACTTCTTTTCTTTGACTGAAAGGTGTCATTATGGTTTAGTTTGGTTTAGTTTGGTGTAGTTTGGTTTGGTTTGGTTTAGTTTGGTTTGGTTTGGTTTGAGTTGGTCTGGGTTGGTTTGGTTTGGTTTGGTCACATTGTAATACTTTGTTGTCATTACATTTTCAGTGAGACTCAAGGCTGCAGTGACTCACTACTTCCTCTAGTGGTTACATAAATCCCCTGGCCTGTCAATGGAAGTAAATTCACTTCATAGTTGTGCAATCCAAAACATTGGTATCTTTGGCAGAACTTCACAGATCTTTATTCGAAACATTACAATGAGACTTTTAGCTCATTTTTTGGTATTTTAAGTAGAAAAACCATTTATAGACTCTGACACATTTCCTCATTCTGCATCCATGTCATCCACGTCCATGAATGATGATGTTAAATTCCTGCTCAACACCCTTCTCCCAAGTGAGTACAAAATGCACACTGACACATTTTAGCATTTCACATTTGACCTAGCACAAAAAATAATAACGTATATTAACCAATGTTGGTGTTAATCACTGACAAATGACAGGATGAAAAAAATCAAAGAATAATTAATACAGTATTTATGTAGTAGACTGGAAAAAAAAACTAGTGCTGTCAAATGATAATTTTTTTAAATCAGATTAATCACGGGGTTGCTGTGGATTCATTTCAGTTGATCAAGATTAAATGTCATTCATTTTCAATATATTTTAATCACATTTCATTTGCATGAGCAAACATACTCAAGAAAGAATAGAATATATATGCACTTAACGGATTTATTAAACACCCTCAACAGTTTCAACAAAATAACTGTTCTGTCTTGGTTGTTTTTTGTGCTCATATTTCCATCCAGAGGGCCAATGTGCTGTTAAACGTCTTCCATCTTTATGGGTTGGTTCTGCTGTCTGTCACTACCGGATCAACTGCACATTAGTTCATGTGCGATGCTAACTCTACTAGGACAAACTGTCCCAGATGTGTTGGCAGACACGTTCAGAGTCATTCTGCGCTGTAGATGGGTTAATTGCGATAAAAATTTTTTATCAGATTAATCATGATGATGGATTAATCCGTGTTAACACATACATTTTGACTGCCTTAAAAAAACATGTTTGTGTTTTTTTGCATCAAAAAACATGCTTTGTTTACATTAAAACATGGCATTTAGAGGCTTAAAAATATGAAAAATATTTGAAAATTTTGTTTATGGCTCAATTTGATGAAACACAAAAAAAAGAAGTAAAAAACAGTATGAAAACCATGTTGACATAACTGCGGTGCTGTGCAGATTATGTGCTGTAGGTGGTTAAAGGACTTCTGTGGGCTTCATCTTAAATGAACAGTGACTGAATGAATGCGTGTCCATCGTCTTCCTGCTGCTGTTTGTCTGTTTTACTGTCGACAGGCTCTGTTCGTTGTTGTTGATCTGTTTTTAGATCTTTAACATCGATAACATCCGTGGTGTTGTCGTCCGTGGACAAACCCATGAAGTCGCCACCCTCCAGCCTGATGACATCAGCGCCTCTGCGTCTGTGAATAAACTGTTTAATGAGTATTCAAACCTGGGCTCAGATCTGCTGTGAGGTGTGATGCCTTCCCTCGGGCTCTGAGTCACTGCCTCCTCTGGTCAAACATGAGTAAATACGACAGCAGCAAAAGTCAAACACCAGGTTATGACGAGGCGTTTTATCTCTGAAGCTGTTTCACCATCGGCCGCTGAGTAACGGATGAGAACGAGCGCTTTTATGAGGCTGTTTGTTGAAGTGTTTTGGATTTGTGCAGGTTTAATTTGGGCTCAGATCTCCACTCAGTGATGAGGTGTTATTGCTGTTGGACAGATGCTGCTCACAAGTGGCACAATTTACCCGATCGTGCTGAACAACCTGAGATTCAACACATCTTAATGTTCTCTTCTTTTCATTTCTCTCAATTGCTTTAACTATGTATCGTCATAAATACATGTGACTCATTCCTGCTTAAAACCACAGAGAATAGAAGCATATGGGTTTAACCTGCAAGGCCTTGGAAGAAACGGCACAGATTACAGTCCAACGATAGACATCAGACACAAACGAAACTAAAACCCATGAACTGAAGTAAACGTTTATAACCTAATTAATATTAAATACAGACAGAAAAACTGTAAACAAACGTCTTAAAGGTACATTTACCTAATTATAACCATTTATCATCTGACATGTTTGAACTGTATGAACTGTTTTCACGACTCTATAAATATCAGACATTTCCAACAGAACTGAGTCTGAACATGTTTAACATCAGTTTCATCTTTTGTGGTTTTTATGTGTTTTATCTCGTGTCTTTGTGTTGTTTTGTCGTCTTTGTTGAATTTCATTATGTTTTTATGTCTGTGTCTCATGTGGCTGATCTGAGGTCAGCTTTTATAAACATGTCATTATACAGTTTGTATTTCAGTCAAACTGGTTCCATTAACAGTTTATTAATGGTTTACATTCTAATGAATATACAGACCCATTATGGCTGTTGTCATGGTGACAGTGATGTCGTATCCATGTGGATCCTGACGGTGTTAATTCAGACTCAGATTGTTAGGAGGTGCTGGGAACAGGGCTTGTCGGGGTGTGTGTGTGTGTGGGTCGCCCTGTGGTTCTATCTGTCGCCGGTAACAACGGTGCATCTTGAGTTCTCTGCCCACCCCCTCAATCATGTGACCCGCCTCGCTGCACATACCAACCCCCCCACTCAGAATCCATTTCCATCACTGTCACCCCCCCTCTGTGCATGTTTTCATCAGAACAGTGGATTGAACACCTTCTCCTCCTCTTCATCTTCTTCTGTTTCTTCATCTGCTTCACTTTTCTTCTTCTCTTTCTCCTCAGGGTGAGCCCCCCCATCATCACCCCCTCCCTTCCACTGCGTCTTTTCAGTGATGAGAACGTTCTACTTTCCTTCTAAACTTTACTCCTGCAAAAGTACAAAAAACTGATGATGACTGAAAAGAAAGAAAATGAAAGATGGAGTTACAGGAAGTTAACAAAACAGAACTGTCATAAGAAATACAGCTTCAACCTGATTCAATCCACACTTACGTCTGTCAAATCAGAAACAACAGTAAAGGTTTGTCATCATGTACATCTGATCCATACCCCACACAAACACACACACACACACACACACACACACTGTGTAAAGATGAATCCGAGCCCCTGCCGTCATTGGAGCAGTGTCGGCCGTGTGATGAAACCTGAGTCTGGGGGTGACGCCCAACCCCCTCCCCTGCCCCGCCCCCCGCTGGCGTCCTGACAGCTCTGTCTCCCACATACAGTTATTACACTGTCATACATCAGCTCAGTAAAGTCTGGACTTTTTTGCTCCAGTTTCAGGTCAGTTTCTGTTTTTTGGATGTTTAACCACATGGTTCCATCTGGGCCAATCAGAGGACACTTGACTTTGTGTCTTTTTGCTGTGATATTTACTGTGATTATCTCCTCCATTGTCAATAACCTGCTGGAACTTCTTGTTATTGGCACAAACAATAATAATAATAAATATTAAAAAAGCACTAAAAGCCTTGATTCAAGGTTCATGTGTTGAATTTCCAAACTTGAACAATCAATGAAATTACAGCTTAAACTATTTCACCAATCACTTTTAAACAGTTCAGATATTAAAATATTGAAATGAAACCCATTGGATCAGTGATCAGGCTGAGTTTCATGTCCATTACAGAACACAAATTAAAATCTCCATATAATACCACTCAGGTGAATGAATGTTAATGATGTTAGAGATGAATCGATTCCAACGGGATTAGAAATGACAAAAACAGGTGATTTTTAGGCCAGTAGACCATTAGCATTAGCATTAGTGCTTACATTACCTGTTACAACTTCTTCTTATTGGAATAGATATTACAAATGAATTGAACAAATCACACCAGAAATAACTTCAGTTCAAGACCATTACTGAGCTGTTTTAATTTCCAAATCTCTGAAACTGTGCAGTGAATGCCTCCTCTTGTCGTGGACCAGTGATTTGGCTCCATTTTATGTCCATTAAAGGATCAGATTAGCATGTGAAGCGTCTCAAACCCCAGTGACGAGCGTCATTTGGGCCGTTCATGTTTATATCTATGGTGGTTTTATGGTGGTTTTAGTGGATCCGTGTCACTCTGTAATAGTGTCATTTAAGGAACAAACAGCTGTGCGTCTCCTTTATCAGTTCATTAACAGCCTTTTTCCTTCCAACCCCTTAAACCCAGCCCTGTTTCATATCAGTGCTGCGTTTTGTTTAGTGCACACATTGTTAGTGGGTGAATAATTGGACAGTGTCAACATTTGTGTGTGCAGTCGGGATGTTGATCGGATTGTGTTTGCGTCCAACACCGAGCTCGTATAATTATAGGTGTTCAATGCAATTATGTCTGTCAATATGGGGACAGTGAACGAGGCCGGCACAATGCAAATGCGATCGATAGTGTGAAGCTAACAGCTAAAGTCTGGACAGGCTCCACCAGAGTCTGTCCAATCAGCAGCGCCGTGTGCATCCTGTCCTATTGATCCCAACGCTGTGTTTGGCCTTCTCTCAAACAGAAAAAGAGACTTTCCTGGAGCCGTTCGTGCTGAAGGACCTGCTGCCATCGTCGCTGGGGAGCTACTACCGCTACACAGGGTCCCTGACCACCCCCCCCTGCAGTAAGGTGGTGGAGTGGCTCGTCTTCAGCCGGCCCATCTACGTCTCCTACAAACAGGTAGGAACAAGGACACGCCTCCAGGATGGAGGGAGGGGCTGAGTTACATGGGAGGGACGGGCCACGGGAGGGAGAAGCCGGGTCGCATTGGAGGGAGAGTCTACATGAGGGAGTGTCCACAGTGAGGGCGGGGCCAAGTCACTTGGAAGGGAGGGAGGGGCCACAGGAGGGAGGGGACGGGTCACACAGGAGGAAGAATCCATGGGAGGGAAGGGCTGGGTCACATGGCAGGGAGGGGCCACGACGAGGGAGAGTCCACAGGAGGGAATGGGAGGGGCCTGTTCACATGGTAGGGAGGGGACACGGGAGAGACGTCCAGGTCACATGGAAGGGAGGGGCCACGGTGAGAGAGGAATTTGAAATTCTAATGCTGCTTGAAAAATAACAAACTGCATTTTCCCTGAATTATTTGTATGTATTGAAAGGATTAGTGGTCCAGTAGACATTAAACATTTTACATCAGTCGATGTTTTTCAGTCTTTAAGGGTTAATTTATCCACACATTAGCAGCATGTCAGCAAATATACTTAATCTCAGCAGACAGAAACAGTATGAGTAGAAATCTGCAGCAGCAAATAGGAAACACAACCATAGAATTAGACTTTCAGTCACAGCTGGGATTTGAGCAAAAATACATGTAAAGGGCAGCATTTTGTCCTGTTTAAAGACAACTCACCCAATAAAAGGATGTTAATGTGTTAATGGTTCATCTGCTGAACTTCCAAATCTGATTTTTGGGTGAAGTGTCTGAAAATCTGGACTGAACACCCAATGAAATTACTATTTCAACTGTTTCACTAATTAGATTTATGCAGTTGAGATACTAAAATGCTAACATGAACACATGGGCTGAGTTTTATGTCCATTACAGAACACAAATTAAAATCTCCATTTAATACCACTCAAACACAGAAAATAATCTCTCAGGTGAATTAACATTAATGATATTTCAGATGAATCCATTCCAACAGGATTAGAAATGACACAAACAGGCAATAGACCATTAGCATTAGCATTAGCATCACTCAAGTAAATGGGTTATTTCAGTTATGTGTGGCTTACTTCAGACGTTGACAAATATGAGGGTTTAAAGCTGATATAATAATGAAAAAGCTGATTAATTAGCCAGTATCATCATGTCACATCCCATAATCCCCCCTGAACCCATGCAGTCAGAATAATAAAGAACAAATCTGCAAATAATAAACACTGAACATTAACCTCAAATCAGTAAATGCACCATGATGATCAGATCCACTGGATGAAAAGTTCTCATTATTTCATATTCCAGGAATTCCTCAAAAAACATGTTATTGACATCATGCCATTTAAATTTTTTAACTTACTTTGTATAGATTTGATGTAATTGTAGTTTTTGTATTACTACCCCAGACTTCCATAGGGGGGTCAAAATGACCCATATTCATTTACAGTAGAATTACATCTGAACCTTTGATTCATTCAAAACTGAGTTGACATTGTTGACATTGTTCTATTAATGTTATATACTACTAGGGCTGTGCAATTAATCGAAATTCAATTACGATTTCGATTATTACACGCAACGATTACAAAAATTATGTAATCGAGAAAAAACGATTATTAATTTTGAGTTGTTTAATTCACGCACACGCAAACTACCATGAGCTGCTCTGCCCCGCCCCCCTCTAAGCTACAGCTGCCTGCTAGCCGGCAGGTCCACCCCAAGAGGAAAGTTGTACCTAGCGGTCTGGAAAAATAGCAGGAGAATCGCAGCAGAAGTGCTTGGTAAACAAAAGAGGCAAGTCAGATTCAGTTGTATGGAATCACTTTGGGTTTGATGAAGAGCAAAAACCCATTACGTGCAAAAAGTGTTTTGTAGTTGTGTCCGCACCGACCGGTAACACAGCAAACCTTTTTAACCATCTAAAGTTTAACCACCGTGACCTTTATCATAATCTTATGAAAAACTAAAACACATAAAAAAACTCCGTCTACAACTTCGTCCGCAATGCAATCTTCAGTCTCCAAATCTCTTTACGCTGCAACTCCCGTATTAACCTAACTGAAACCTCACGACACGTCACTGAATTTATTATGTTTCATACTACACTGAACATACTTGAATTTATAATTTGCACTTTACATGAGTTTTGTTTTTTTATTGCTCCAGTTCTATGGCAAGTCAAGAGCAGTTTAATTCCAGTGCACTATTTGTTTACAAAAGGAAACATACTTGAATTTACAGTATACTTATTTGCATTCAAAGATTTTTTTGTTTCGTACAAAAGTGAACATACTTTGTTTTAATGGTTAAAAGCTTTATTTATATTTAAAGAGTATATCTTACATTGTTTTGCAAGAAAAAAATAAACAACTTTAAGGTTAATAAATAATCGTTTTTAATAATTGTGATTTCAATTATTGCTAAAATAATCGTGATTATTTTTTTTTCTATAATCGAGCAGCCCTATATACTACATATTATTTACTATATATACTTTGCTTTTCAAATTTTCAAAAATGTTTGTAAAAACATTTTAAAATTGTTACAAATAAATAAATAAATAAATATTTCACATTTTTTGTGGACCAAAATATAATACAATTTATTGATTATTTTTAACATGACAAAATGACCAAAATCATAAAAATACATTGATTTGAACACTGGTCATTTTGACCCATTTATGTTAGAGTGGAGCATCCAGACACTCAGGCATCGAAGGGTTAATCCAATAGTTGATTAACACTAACTGTCTTTTCTCCTTCTGATTGAATCCATGTGTGAACATAAATGTTTCAGACCTGTTTAGAACCTTCTGTCTGTCCTTAAATGTTTCCTCTGAACCCTCTGTTCTGTGTCATATACTGAATATTTTATATATATATATATATATATATATACATACTATCATCTTTCTGTGCTGTTTCCCTGACATTGCTGACTTTAATAACATCTGAAAAGGCCTTCAGGTGTACCCTGCATATATTCATATATTATATTACTAATATTCCTGTGGCGGCTCCATGTATAATGCATCATTTGTATTTATGTAATGACGTCTTGCATAAATGCAAACACATTCTGGTGAAGAGTAAACACATTTGCATCCCTTCCATTTACTTCAGCACCAGTTTGTTTCAGGCTTTTACGATGGTTAAATTTGTTTTCTGTGTGTGGTCGTGGCCCCGCCGTCGTCCTCCTGACGGGTCCGTGTGCATCAACGCCACGTCTAAATCACTGTTGACAGAGCTGTCCATCACCTCGCTGTTTACCATGCTGTCAAACTACCATCAAACCGCTATTAAACCACCGTCAAACCGCCATTAAACCTCCGTCAAACTGCCTTCAAACCGCCCTCAAACCACCGTCAAACCTCTGTCAAACCTCTGTTGAACTGCCGTCCACCGCCTCCAGTCCTTAAACATCCCTAAACTTTGTGTGTGGTGATGAGTCTGTTGGCATTGACTCCACCCACAAAACTCTGATGTGTGTGTGTGTTGTGGAATGTGTCTTATGTCTAATGTCATGTCCTTGCTGCGACCCATGTCTGCAAACTGAATCGCCCCTTGGAGACAGATGAAGTGATCTGAATCTGATGGTGAACGGTGGAATGTAGCAGGAAAATGTCGCACAGACAAACATCATCACGTCACAGAACATACGTCCAAATCCTCAATGTAACGACTGAAACGTGTCCTTTAAGACAGGAATCTGTCATTTCAGCTCCACCCCTGTCCATCTCCAAGGAGACAAAATGCAATAACTGAGACGAGAACATTTTATTTAGAACATTTTATAATCAATTGGGGATTGATTCACATAGAACAGGGTGCTGACATACAGGGACACTGGAGACTAGTTTTATTTTATGTGAAGTGTTTGTCAGTGATGGTGAAACCAGAGTTTTTCTAACGTTCGTGTGTTGGAGCCATTTTCTGTCCAGTAGAAACTGATTAAATGGTTGTTGTTACCCTGTCACCTGAAGGGGAGGCAAGGGGTATTGTTTTGGGTTCAGTTTGTTTGTTTGTTTGTTTGTTTAACACTGTAGCAGCAAAACTATTAGTTGATTTCATACCTAATTGGGTTTATAGATTGCCATTGAAACAGAATAAATTTCATTTCATTTTGGGAAATGTAGGTCAAAGTTCAAATTTCATGTTTCATGTTTTTTTTTTAAATCTTCCCATTTACTTATAATTGGTGAAATACATGCAAGGGGCAGGATGTGTTGTGCTTGGCACCACTTGTTTCCTTCGTTGTTTCTTGTGTTCCTGTGTCCAGACTAAACTGGACCGACTCATTGTCTAATCAGACTAAATGAACAGGCTCAGGTCAATGCAAAGGCTGATGGGAAGGAGGAGGTAGAGCTGCTGGGGGGGGGGTGATGGATGCATGGACCCCCACACAACTGGAAATTAGAACAAATTAGACCCACAACAGAGAACAACGCAATATGGATGAGTGTGGGTTGATAGTTTTATCCAATTTATGAGACGAAGAGGAAACAGAACTCGTCCAATGACAAAAGAGAAAAACTGAGTAGTTTGAAGATCAATATCTGTATTGATTCATCAATAAGTAAAACAGAGCGTTGAACCCACACAGATACAGCAATCCAACAGGACACTGATGGGTTTATCTGTTTATTTTTCATGGTTGTAACAATAATATAATAAGTTAAAATTCATGATCACACCTACACAAACTCAGTTGGAGTTGGAAAAACTAATGAACTTTAATTTAAAGGTCAAGTGCTGGTTAATAGATAATAATGACAATATATGCCATAAAAGGATGCATTTTAACATCATGACGTGTTAATAAGACAATATCTAGATTATAAAAGCCAAGTGGCCTCTGTGTGTGCGTGAGTGTATGTGTGTCAAGATTCACACAAAATCTATAAAGAGCTGACTGCTGCAGTTTGACATACTTATGTATTTTGGGTCAAGGAACAGACTAGCGAAAACAGCAAGTTGATAGGACCAGTATTTTGAGAGATATTAGTACAGTTTAGTTTAGTTTGGAATACAACAGCCTTATAGTCACGTTGCCCGGTCTTTTAATCTCCACCTGTTGGTGAAATAATAGATGTGGGATTTAGCGACATGGACTCCTTTGTCTTGTTTTTCCGTGGATGCCTTTGTCCTGTTTTTTCGTGGACGCCTTTGTCCTGTTTTTTCATGGACTCCTTTGTAATGTTTTTTCATGGATGCCTTTGTCACGTTTGTCCTGTTTTTCGTGGACGCCTTTGTCCTGTTTCTTCGAGGACGCCTTTGTCATGTTTGTCCTGTTTTTTCGTGGACACCTTCGTCCTGTTTTTTCGTGGATGCCTTCGTCCTGTTTTTTCGTGGACGCCTTTGTCCTGTTTTTTGTGGACGCCTTTGTCGTGGTTTTTCTATGGATGTGTGCAGAGACTGGACTCAGTCCTCAGGTTTTTGTCGTGGTGTTGGGTGGACTCATTGGTGACAATGGCGGTGGCGCTGGAGTCTGGAGAGGAGGCCGGTGACGTAACATTATGCAACGTCCACATGCTGCGGACATGGTTTGATCTGGGCATCATGGGAGGAATGTCTGTAAATCCACCGTCAGATGATCAGAGGGTGGAGGAGTTTAACGATTCAGACTTCACTCTGTGATGTTGATACGATGGTTGAGTTTCGGATCGAACTGTTTTTAATGATTAGTTTCATAATGGTTTTTATATATATATATATATATATATATATATATATATATATATATATATATATATATATATATATATATATATATATATATATATATATATATATACACACACACACACACACACACACACACACGTAATGTGTGCGTGTTGTGTGTTGTGGATCTTAGCTGGTTGTGTGTTGGTTGTGTGTTGTGCGTCTGTGCTGGTTGTGTGTTGTGGGTCTGTGCTGGTAGTGTGTTGTGGGTCTGTGCTGGTTGTGGGTCTGTGCTGGTTGTGTGTTGTGTATCTGTGCCGCTTGTGTGTTGTGTGTCTGTGCTGGTTGTGTGTTGTGGGTTTGTGTGAGTCCTTGTGTGTGATTGGAGTTGAAGTGGGTCAGTGGGAGTGACGGTCGTTGCTTTTAGATCCAATCGATGCTGTGACTCTTACACAACCACAGACACACACTTATATGTGTGTGAGGCTAAAACTGTGTCACTGACCTCAGACGTTTATTCCACACTATCATCACCCCAGACCTACATAAACAGACAAACCTGCCCTGACATCCACAGAGGACTGGACACATCAGCGTCCTCCACAGAGGGACATGTCCCTGGATTCACTTCATCGTCTTTTTAAAGTGTTTGTATAGTTTTAATTATATAAGATTATGGTTCAGTATGAAACTGTGTTTCTATGAACAACATAATCATTTTTATCATTGACCTCCATGTGTTTCATGGGCTTTTGTTGAAATATTTAAGGCTTTTGACTTTTATTTGATTGAAATGTGCTGCTGTGACCCCGCCTCCAGACCAGTAACATCCATATATTTATGTATAAACAGATGTTCAGAAGTGAACATACACTCAGAGGTCTAATGTGGGGGCTTTCATTTCTTAATACACACACAGTACCTACCATTAGCACTAGCACTAGCGTTAGCAATTAGCATTCAGACACAGCATATATTATAAACTCCTTAAAGCTTGAAACAAACACAGGAAAATTGTTTTCGTTCTTTTTCATGTCCCACAGTTTCATGAATGATTAATTATCAGCAGAAAATAGTATAAAAATAGAAGCAAAAACTACATTTCCAGGCATCGGGTTTATAAACTTTTGTGTAAAATGTATAAACTGTTCCACGCTTTTACTCATTTAACAAATAAACAGCATTAGCATTAGTATTCAGACATAGCACACATTATTAACTCAGTCAAACAACTTACAATGCTGTTTGGAGGTGAATTATTTTAGGCTTTATGCAGTATAGGTGCAGTTTTAACATTCAGTTGACCACGGACATTAAACAGATGATAAATAGTAAAACTCAGACATGCAGATGCAGATGTGTGTCCGTCTGCAGCTTCAACGTGTCATCATCCATGTGGTCATGTTACAGCAGACGTGAACATAAAACATGACTTTTAGTAAGCCATGGATTATCGGTAATCACTAAATACAAAAATATTTTCCCATGCATCATACAAAGTGACTCTGGGGAAACGGGACTGAAGATGCAGGCGTTTCCGCTTCCATTCGGACCAAGGCCTGGACGCCGGCGCCGGAGGGTTGACCGCAGCTCGCTGAATGAACGGCCAATCAAACGGGTGCTGCTGCTTCTTAATCCTCCGCTTTGATGCTCAGATTTGACTTTCATCATCTCACAAAGTCATCCCTAAAGCTGGCCACCAGAGCTGGCAGGCGCCGCTTCTATGGCGCCGTACATTTGTTCTGCAGACATTTCGCAGCAGCTTGGATGGGGGGCTGGGATTTGGGTTGGCCACCGTCGGATTCTGCCCACAAAAAAAAAAAAAAAGAAAAGAAATATTGGCAGAGTTGTTCTCATGTCTCGTGTGAATATTCTTTCCTTGCAAAGAGGTGAAGTGTATCCGTGTTCCTGAGCAGATCGGAATATTCATCCATAAAATGAACCACAGTCTGGAACGGGTGGGTGTCATTCACCTCAGAACAGTCGTCTGTTCTGAACCCATGAGAACATCAACCGGATGATTTGACTTTAGATTCGCACCATTTAACCAAAAGTAGAGAACAGCAAAAAATGTCAAACAGTGAAAAAAAGAAGAATTTATTTGACTCGTTGAATGTGAGCTGAATCGAGTTTATTCACTGTTAAATATTTCTAATGTCAGAACCAGACCTAGGTTTTCAGTGACTGTTCACATGAGGATAATCCTGGTTCTGATCTGGATGAGATGAACTTTATTGATCTCACAATAGGGAAATCAGCTGGTTAATGCAGATAATGGCCCAGTTAAAAATTAACTCACTGGATTTTTTGATCTGAGTTTTCATTTTCAGATGAAGTTAATTATGAGGTGACAACATTATATTCAGCAGATAATTTACTTCTGCGATGTTACTGTGGTTTTTACTGGTGATATGATGTGGGGGTTTTTTTCCACAGAAACAACACTTTTATTTAATGAGTCTTGATCTGAAACTACAGGGTGGGGAAGCAAAATGTACAATATTTTGGGGCAGGGATTGAAAGACAGTTTATGACCAGTTAGTTTATTGAAAGTCATGAGAATTTATTTGCCACAAGAAAATTTACATAATAGAAAATGTTTTTATTCTATGTGTCCTCCTTCTTTCTCAATAACTGCCTTCACACGCTTCCTGAAACTTGCGCAAGTGTTCCTCAAATATTCGGGTGACAGCTTCTCCCATTCTTCTTTAATAGTATCTTCTAGACTTTCTCGTAATAGTTTTGCTCATAGTCATTCTCTTCTTTACATTATAAACAGTCTTTATGGACACTCCAACTATTTTTGAAATCATCTTTGGTGTGACGAGTGCATTCAGCAAATCACACACTCTTTGACGTTTGCTTTCCTGATTACTCATATGGGCAAAAGTTTCTGAAAAGGTATGGATAATAGTGTTAGGTATGATTATGACATCAATATATGTTTGGTTTCAAAACAATTGACGTTGTGCCTGCTGAGAAAAAACAACTAAATATTCATTGTAAATTTTGCTTCCCCACCCTGTATGTGAATAAGTATTTTACATAAATCACATTAAAATGATGCAGAAAAAGTGAAAAAAATGTATGAAATATAACACATTCTTAAATCCAGCAGATTCTTCATAAATTTCCCATAATTCTGTGCTTTGTTTTGTGTTGTGGCAGCGTGGCCCTCCCCATCCAACAGTAAAAACCATCAGAGGGATGAGTCTGTGTTCATTCTATTTTCCACCGTGTCACACTGTGAGAATCGTGAAGGTACAAACTGCCTTTTCTGTTATTTTAACAGAGTTAAAGGCAACAAATAAAAGCCTCTTCAGAACCTCAGTGAAAACAAACTGTTCTTCTGTGGAACTCCAACTTCACACGACGCCGGTTTCATCTCTTTAATGCGTTTCAGTCGGCGTCGAAGCTGCGGAAAATCAAAGATCATGAAAACGGGCTCTTCATGCTTTTTGTCGAACTAAACGTCGCATGTTTTTGTGTTTTTTATAAACTCCTGCTGCAGTGTTCGGATTCAGATTAAAATGATTAATGACCAGGAGATGATGAAGGTAGTGATGAAGCCAGGACACAGATTTGGTTTATTACAGTCTTATTAAAGCGTCTCAGAGCAGATCAGCCCAAACTTTACAGATTTAAAGTCAAATATTAAAGTTCCTTCACAGACGATGAGTCCGATTATTACTGAAGTATTAGTGAAGTGGAGGGAAATAATTCTGCCTGAAACAGTGAATACTTTTATCTGTTACTGATTCTTACTAAATAAATGAAATGATCACGACAATGTGGAGGCACTGGAACAGTTGTCAGTTGTGGGATGTTTTTGATCCTGGTCCAACGTTCTGTAAAGTTTGTCAGTGTCTGTATTAAGATCTGTAGTAACTAATACTGTAATAATTTGGGACATTTTAAATGTAATGAAGCCAATAATGGAAGAAGTTATTCCATTATTGGTCTGCATTTAAAAAAAAAAAATCCTTTGAAAATGTAATAACTGCAGCCGATAATGTACTATACATAAATAGAACAGAATCTCTTTGAAATAAAAGATATTTTTTGCAGTTTTTGTGCAGTTTGTTCATCATAAATAGGTCTAATGGACGCAATAATTGTCATATTCTTTCATTAATACATCCCACGTTTCTCTTCACTGTCATTAATTATGGTTGGAAGACCCTATTAGAGAATTATTTTTTGGACAAAACCTTTTTTTAGAACACTGTTTATTTCCTTCGATGTAAATTCATAATTTCATGTATGGAGGAATACTGTTTTACCATCAAAGACCCAAACAGCCACCACCAACCAGAAGCATCCACTGATGGAACTGTATAGTACCATGATCCGTTAATCCTATCAATACATGTCAATAATTGGTGTAAAATATAGTTTGTGATCTTTTCATGGTTATCAGATATGACCCATTTGGATGTTCAGAGGCTCTGTAGTTACCGTGGAAACACCATCATCTTCTACAATTTCTGATTTATTAACCATTAAGTTTAATCTGAGCTTTTATGAACATCTATATGATCAGTGAATTAAATATAGGAAAAAAAGATGATTTTCATTGAAAAAAGCAAAAACAGAAGATGAAATAAATGGTGATACATCACTTAAGAAAGGTTAAATAGTGAGAAAAATTCATTAGGAAACTAAAACAAAAGTAGCACTGGGTCTTTATGGGTTCCTTCATTAATGTGGAGCATATTTGGTCATTAGATGATGAATAAATGTGTAACTAGGTTGTAATGTGCGTGTAACAGGCTTGTAATGCCTTTGTGGTGTATTTGTTCTGGTCTCGGTCCCGATCTGGTCTCAGTTGAGGTGGTCTCTACTGGACTACAACACCATCATCTTCCATTCGATGCATTTGAAACATTAACATTTATCCTGATGTAAGAAACAAACCAGAGAATCCTGTTGAAATAAAACCAAGTGGAGACCGACCCTGAGAACTGAAACACAGGAGCTGACGGAGAAACCGACCTGATGGTGTACATGTGGCCAGTGGGTCAGTCAGGACCTGTCATTCAGGTTGACCCCTCCCACCTACCCACCCGCCTGCTCATCCATCAGCAGCGTTTCATCCTCCCGCTTTTGTCTGAGTTCGGTTTTCTACTGGGACGCTGTTGGCAGAGCATTGCGTTACAGCATCAGGTCGGTTCATTCCATCTTTATCCGACACCGACGCAGGACGACTCGTCAGACTCCCCCTCGTTGACACATTTACCTTTGCGCAACTAAATCTGCAACCCCCCCCCCCTTCCCTAACCCCCCCCCCCCAGCCTCCGTTTCCAACTCCCCTGCACACAAGCTGTTTGTCTGTGTGCATTGCTTCCAAACACATTGTACAGAGGATCCATCTGCCAACACAGACAGGGAGATGACACTTCAATCACACAGTGCAAATCCATGTCTGGTTGCACGTCTTGCCACCCAGCATGAGTTTGACAAATGGCAACATGCAGGAAGAGGCCAACTTCAACATCAATCCAACGCACTACAAATGTTCGCAGCTTGATAGTGTGGCAGCTAAATTCAGATGACAACTACAACTTTGTTCTGAACAGAGTTTAGTAACAAAAGCAATTAAATGATACAACTGTCAGTGTTTCTTTAGCGTGGGCCAAATATGTAGAGGTTTATTCAACCCTATTAACAGACAACGGCGTTCGCCATCTGATTCGGAGACATCATCCTCCAGTCGGAGTTAGATTTCAACTGTGAGATTCTGTTTGATGTTTGATTCCACGTGGAAACTGGGTCCAGGGAAACAAAAAGCCAGAGGAAGATTCCCACTTGAGCTAAAGCTTTACCCCAAATTCAGATACGTTTGAAGACATTTTTACTCAGAATTAAGGCTGTGGGTTTGGATTTACTGGAAATACATCGCAAAAGGAAACACAACCTGATTCATGCATCATATGGTAGAAGCAAAATAGAAGTTCGCACAACTTTACCGACTCCACGGAGGATTGAACAACTAAAATAGGTCAAAACACCAGTAACATTAGTTGTATCTACACTGTTGGAAGAATGATGTTTCCAGACACATTTCTGTTTTCACTCCTATTAATCACCTTTGACCAGGTTTATTGAGTCCAGTTACACTTTATCTATTAACAATGAATCACACTGTCCCAATAATTTCATGGAAGAGGTACAAAAAAATATTTCATTACATTACTTCATGGGGAACATTATTATTTATAGCTACTATGCATTAATGTTGCTGCTGTGTATGTGCAGAAGAGTAGCTGTGAAGGATAAGGATTAATCAAGTCCTCTACCCTGAATATTGAAATTAGAGTATGGCTGATGTTATGATGTTTCTAGGCTTTGGAGACAGTCGTTAGCTTAGCGGCTAACAGTAGCGTCCACATGTGAATCATCAATACAATGTAGAACTTTAACACTGGGAGAAAACATCTGTTTCATCAGCATCATCATTAAAGATAACATTTAAGTAGTGAAAGTATGAGTAGAACTGAAAACAAACAAAGAAATAACAGATAACACACAAAAACTATAGCTCAGGTTACAGTCCAGGCTGGTCCAGTTCAATATGGCGGTGATGTTGGATCATGTGACTTCAGGTCAGTTATCAGACGTCAGGGTCAAAGTTCATACGACCACATGATTGGTTATAAATTGCAGTTTTGTAAGTCCATCCGTTCCTACAGGTTCTCGTAGTGTTCCAGATGTGTTGCCAGGTCCTGTCAGGTGTCATGTGGCGTCCTTGGTGACCCATTGTGTTCTGTGTCATGCCTGGTTCTGGGCCACGTCCTGGAGTCTGAATCTGGTCCAGACGCCACCGTGATTCGACCCGTTTAGCAGAACCTGAGGTGTCGCTCTGGGCCACCGCTGACACCTGGACTCAGACCAGTGTGGAAGGACAAAGGTGATGCGTCATCCATTAGGCGTCCGGTGCCAGACTGGGGGCCACTGATGGGTTGCCAGATCTGAACATCTCCCGGGCCAGGCCTTTTTTGGATTCCGTAGCAGGAGCTGTCTCATGCACAGCTTATGCAAATATTCTGACAAATGATTGGTGACAATGTTTTATTTCAACAAAACACTGAGTATTTCAAGGGCCTGCCAACTCCAGCGCGACATTTCTAGTGTCATTTGGAGTGTTTGTGGTTGGTTTTCAACAGAACACAGGCTGCATGAATATGCATCACGACTCCAAAGCCCAATTATCCCGCGGGGCAGCACTTCACACATCCAGGCCACAGAAGCCTCCTCACTGCAGGTTCATGTTACCCCCTCCCCAAAACGGTCTGAGGAGGGGCTGGGGGGGTTGGAAGGACTCCAACAGCTTCTGAAAACTGCTCTCCACAGCTTCAAATCACTGACGCTTTTTGATTTACTGTCGTGTATTTTATTGTTTTAAAGCTCTTCATTCAACCTCTTGTTCCTCTGCATTTTAACTGGATTAGATTTGGTTTATTTTAGTTTTTTGTGTTGATCGTTCAGTTGTTCACATCCTGTATGAATACAACAGTCATGTCTTTGGAGCCTTAACATGGGCTCTTTGTCATGTGATAGAGGTCGGCTTTACTTGTTTTTATGCTAAGCTAAGATAATCACCTGCTCTACAGCTTTAGTAGTGGACGTAGCCACTGTGAAGTTTATGCATTAGCCTCTTTTCCACAGCACTTCTGTTACGGTAATATTTCACCTTTATTCTGGAAGAACGTCTGTGTAAATGAAATGGTGGGATCATTTGCTCCCACCTCTGTCACGGCTCTGTAACACCTCTGGAGGTAGTAACAGAGCCGTGATAAAGGTGGAATCATGATTCCGGAACGCTATGTAAAAGGAACACATCTCGTTCTCCAACCAAGGTGTGACATTTTGATGACATATTGCGAGTGCAACCCCCATGCTGGGAGGATTTAAAATTGAGCACAGGCCATGTACAGTAAACAAACATTGGGCGGAGGACTCTATCCATGCTAACATCTGTGGAACAGTGAAAGACGGGGTGACTCTGGAGGTGTTAGCAACACCGCTGTTCGAGGTATTTCCGACGCACAAGTTTTATGTTACACTATACACTGTGCTGTGTCACTGCCCTTTTGATTCTGGAATGCAGGTCTGCTGTGTCAAAGTCCAGCCTGTCTCACCTCTGTTACTCCTTTGGCTTGGCTGTGGAAATCGGTCAGTGGTGGAAAAAAGGTGGGATCACCATCTCACCATTTTTCCGGGATCTCTGTGTAAAAGTGACTATTGAAACCTTGAGTTCAACATTTTATGAAGATCTTGTCTGTTTTGACCCTGAGGTGGAAAGTTTGAGAAAAGATAGAGAAGGGCTGAAACTTTTAAACTAACATTATCAATGCTAACTTTCTGAATACTTACCCACATGTTAGCCACCAAGTTATTTCAGCTACTTGCTAAATGTTAACAGTGTATTTAATCAGAGTGATATAAACACCTGTAATAGTGATAGCTGATGCATTATATAAACTAATATTAAAAAAAAAAAAAAAAAAAGTAATAGTCATTTAACAAAGTTATGCTAACAGACCAAGTAATGGTAAAGTGTGTGATACACTGGGATTATGCAGAACTTTAAGCCTTAATACAATGTAAATGTGAACGATGTCAGATTCATTTGTGCTCATTTACTGATATAAAATGTGTTTTGGAATTAATTTTGTGCTCGGAGCTGGTCAGCTTTAGCCGACTGTACCATTTACAGCTACTATTTATTAATGTTGCTGTTGTAGATGAGTAGTAGAGTTTGTTTGTTTATTTCAAATATCAACATTTATAACCAATACAAAGAAAAACAATATAAAACAGAAAAGAAAACATATTCGGAAAGGAGCACAATGAAGTTCAACTTCTATACTGCCGCCCCCTTACCCCATGTTTTTTACTGACCATGAATTCTCATGTCAGCTCCACAAAGTACCTTAACAAATTTTGTACATATCAAAATAATTTCTGACTAAGCCTGCATAAAACACACAAATGCTGTACACATCAGAAATAAACTCTGTCCATTTCATGACAGTAGTGCACATCAAAATTGAAAATTAAAGAGTAGCTGTGAAAGATAAGGATTAATCAAGTCCTCTACACTGAATATTGAATATAATATTGCTAATGTTATTGTGAGTTTCTAGGTTTTGCAGACACTTGTTAGCTTAGCAACAGAGCAGCTAACAGCAGCTTCCACATGTGAATCATCAGTACAGAATCTGTGAATGAATGAGCTGTATAAAAAGCAGTGAAATGCTTTTGTCCAACAGGCTTTAAACATTTATTTCAACGGTAAAGTTGTGGTGGTCTACAGTGATCGACTCGCTTTTGGAGCTTCTGGTGGACATTTGAGGAACTGCATGTTTTGACACTTTCTTTGGGTCAATTTTTCAGCCCAAGACATCGACACAGAGCCAAAAAAGATCAAATCTAATTATCCTGAATTAGATACATTAGTAACGCCTTCACTAGTGATTATTCCAGTGTTTTCCAGTTGTTTCATCTCAGACTTGTTGTCATACATTCGAGCTATTTTAACAGTACTTTGATTTGTTATTTATTCCTTATATGCATGGTTTACAATTTCCCTATTTTCAATATTTTATATCAAATTCAGTTTTTTAATGGTATTAAGGCTTTGTTTTGCTGCTGCTGTGACCCAGTTTCCCCATGGGATCATTAAACTTTCATTCTTTCTCATTTATATTTTCAATAACAGATCTGTGTTCAGTTCAGTTTGTAAAGAATGAATGTGGCGTCTCACAGTTGGAAAAGAACCTCCAAATCCCCACAGAGCGCCGGCTGTTGGGGGTTCTGGGTTGTGTGTTCTTTGTAGTTCAACGTTTTGAGTTCTTTGTGTGTGGTTCTGGGTATGTGTTCTTTGTGTGTGGTCCTAGGTTGTATGTTCTTTAGTATGGTTCTGGGTTCTTTGTGGTTCTAGGTTGTGTGTTCTTTGTGTGTTGGTCTAGATTGTGTGTTCTTTAGTATGGTTTTGGGTTGTGAGTTCTTTGTTTGTGGTTCCAGGTTCCGTGTTGTCTTTGTGGTTCTGGGTTGTATGTTCTTTGTGTGTGGTTCTGAGTTGTGTGTTTTTTGTGTCTGGTTCTAGGTTGTGTGTTCTTTAGTATGGTTCTGGGTTGTCTGTTCTTTGGGGTTCCAGGTTGTGTGTTCTCTGTTTGTGGTTCTAGGTTATGTGGTCTTTATGGTTCTAGGTTGTGTGTTCTTTGTGTGTGGTTCTAGGTTGTGTGTTCTTTAGTATGGTTCTGGGTTGTCTGTTCTTTGGGGTTCCAGGTTGTGTGTTCCCTGTTTGTGGTTCTAGGTTATGTGTTCTTTATGGTTCTAGGTTGTGTGTTCTTTGTGTGTGGTTCTAGGTTATGTGTTCTTTATGGTTCTGGGTTGTGTGTTCTTAATGTGTAGTTCTAGGTTGTGTGTTCTTTAGTATGGTTCTGGGTTGTCTGTTCTTTGGGGTTCCAGGTTGTGTGTTCTTTGTTTGTGGTTCTAGGTTGTAGGTTCTCTGTGGTTCTTGGTTGTGTATTCTTTTTTTGTGGTTCTGGGTTGTGTGTTCTTTGTGGTTCTAAGCTGTGTGTTCTTGTCCTCTGCTGTAGTTGGAGGCCTTCTACCAGATCTTCACCACGGAGCAGCAGGATCACGTCAAGTCGGTGGAATATCTGCGCAGTAACTTCCGGCCCATCCAGAGTCTGGACAACCGCCACATCTTCAAGTCGGCGGTCAAAGATGCGTGGCTGCCGGACCTGACAGACAGCGGCAACGGGCCGTATGGGACCGAGGCGTCCAAAGGTAAAAGATCCAACCACCACTCAGAGTCCACCGTGTTCAGGTTTATTTACTTTATTTGTTTATCCTTTAACCCTTTGGTATCGCGCACAGAGCAGTCCTTCTGCTGAAAATCACTGAAAGTGCATAATCTGCACAGTAGCATAATGTCCAAAAAAATTTCATGCAGTTTCTTAACTTCTTTAACATACATTTTTGAATTTCGTCAACTTGGTCCATAAACAAAAATACGAAATACTCAATAACTATCATATTTTGAACCCTTTAAATGCCATATTTGGAATCCTACTATAATGGACGTTCTGCGCGTCTTTGTCCGGCACGTCTTTGTCCGACGTGTGTCCGACGTGTGTTGCAGCACGGGAGGATGTACGGATGCAATGCCACTGTTCCACCACAGGAGGGCGCTATCATACAATGAAACCACTGGTACAATGCCGCTAGTGTAACTAACCATATTTTTTGATCCAAATAACACACACATTTTTTTCCTTCAGTATTCTACATATAAATTGTATTGTTTATATTTTTTTTTCATCCTGTCATATGTCAATGATTAACACCAACATCGGTTAATATACATTATTATTTTTTGTGCTAGGTCAGATGTTAAATGCTAAAATGTGTCAGTGTGCATTTTGTACTCACTTGGTAGAAGGGTGTTAGTGTAGGAATTTAACATTATTTACAATGTGATGATTTTAGTGGATGGGTCAGAATTTAAAAAATCATGTAAAACATGAGCAACTTTTATTGCTGACCTAAAACAAATTCTGAAAAATAATATAGCCTTTTATAACATGAAGTGTAAAGTGTGCATAATGAGCTCACCTGGATACCGGAAGGATATTTAACCAGGTTGGTCAGTTGAGAATCAGTTTTCATTTCCAATGACGACCTGGATAAGAGGTAACACACCAGATAGAACAAAACTGAACAAAGAAACAAATAAGAGCCACATAACATAATCATCTGGCCCATGGGATGAATCAGTGAAATGCCGAAATTACACTGAAGATATTAACAGTTATTATAGTTCAGGTTCCACATTCAGACCAATATGATCTAAAGTGGATCAGACCAGTAAAATACTATCATATCGTATCTCTTTGTTTTAGTGTAAAAAACTACAATTACATGAAAATGTTTACATTTGCAATCTATCCTTTAACAAAAAATGGGAATTATCTGAACAAATACAGTATGAACAACCTGAAATGAATTTAGAGAAGTCAGTGTAATTGTATTAATATTCTGTCTGTTATTAAATGCTGTGTGTATTTGTAGATCCACTGTGATCTGTAAGTTATAATGTACATGTGGAAGTGATAAACTGAGACAGAATATTAGTAAAATTGCACTTATTTTTCTTAATAAATTTCATTTTTTTCATAGCTGTTCATGTTACTCATATTTTTTAAAGAATAGTTTGTAGATAGAAACCTTTTCATAATGTAATTTTACTTTTTTCAGTCTAAAACACAGAGAAAAGTTGACATTATTTAATATATTATTATGTTATTATTTTACTGGTTTGGCCCACTTCACGTCTTATTGGGAGGATGTAGCCCCTGAACTTTGACACCCCTGCTTTAGGGGGACAACTTCTCTTAAAAACCATACATTTAGTTTTATTTGTGTTTAAAAGGTTCCGTTCTGCAGAAACATCCTCAGGTCCAGACCAAATGCTGGACCTAGTTACACATTCCCATTTTCACAATCAGTTTTATTTATTGAAGAATATGAGATTAAAATAATTATCAGATCATTAAATACTTTCTTTGGATTCATGGAGATCTCTGGAACACAAGGATTTAAACCAAAATATTTAGCAAATTTTAACCAAAAATTCTGAAAATTGGCCAAATTAATGCTAATTTATACGCCGTTCCACCCATTAGAGCCGTGAAATGAGTCAGATTTGGTTATTCATTCTTATCATCATGATGTAGAAGTTTAAACTCAAACTCTTCCAAAGTCTTTATCTAGTATTTCCTTTTTGTGCGCGATTGCGTTCACCACTGCTTATTTTTGTGATTTATTCAGTCAATGCCGCATCTCATTATTTTACACATAAACACAATGATTAAGATGTGTCTGTATCTTATTCACATTTATGTTTTACTCATACACGGACTTTCCATCTCATTGATTGAATTTTAAGTTTTGGTCTAATTTTCCACATTTCCAGGTTTTTCATGCAGAAATTCAACATGAAAATAGAAACATGTGGATGGACATGCATGTGGTCAGTCAACAATAGTTATTAGTAGGGATGTAAATTATCAATTAATTCATTAATCGTTAGTTGGTTGCCCTTATCGATTGATTAATGGTTAATTGATAAGCGGCGATTTTCCTGAGAACCTGAATTTCTTTTTCAAGACCATCTAGAAGAATAAAAGCTAATTATTGATTATACACTTCATGAAAAAAGCATGTCATATTCCTTAATGATTGATTTATTGAACTATTAGATACAGTCAGTGTTTCCTGTGGAATTCATCTGTTGATGTAGCGGTGTGTAATGGGGGGTGTCCACACGCGTGCATTTCGCCGGTGTGTGTGGGGGTGCGCGTGCGTTTCGTCGGGGGGGTACTCGCACGTACGCAGTACGGCCGGGGGATGCGTGTGTGTTGGTTGCTTTCTGTCCTACTTCCAATACTATGGGGGTACGGTGCAGTCCGTGCCCCCACAGAAGTGAAAGTGAAACTTTTCACTGACTGTAGACTACACCAACCTCCAGGGAAAACGCTCCGATACCGACCCCGCATTTGTGCGTGTATTTATTTGGGGGTGCACCACTCCTACAAATAGACGGGCCGGTCTGTGTTTGGCTCCACCATGTCCATGCAGACATTCTAACTCATCAACGCCATGATCCGGTTCAATGACCGGCTATCCCAGCCGCAGCGTCGCAACAAACCGGCAGCCTTTGGACAGGTGTGGACGGGCGGAAAAGGGCAATTAACCGACAATTAATAATTTAATCGAGCAAATTCTTATCAACAATTAATTGTTAGTCCATTAATTGTTTACATCCCTAGTTATTAGTGTATTACTGTCAGAGCTTAAGCACAACTATAACTATGAATCTTTATCATATTTATTTTGTTTACTAAAACAACTGATTTTTCAATCCTCAGTTTCTCAATTATGTCATATTTAATTATTTTGCAGAAGTCACATTTTACAGTTACAGATGATTTATTTGTGGCTTTAGATTCAATGTTTTTATGACAGATTATTTTCTATCTTTACGTAATAGATTGAAATTCTCATTGAGGATTGAGACAAACACATGACTTTTGTACATATAAATAAATGCGATATCTGGTTCTATCAATAAAAGAGGTTTGAGATTAATAAATGATGCGTTCAAGGACAGTTAGCATGACATTTCCTCCAGACTGATGTGATTAGTTTCTCCAAAACTGTCAAATTGGGAAATCAGTCAAGTCACTGCAAATCTCACTAATGATGTAAATGATGAAATTAGACGATGGTCGTGATGTTTAGAGATAAAATACAACCAAAATTAGGAAACACTGGGATGTAACAGAGGAACAGGTCAAACATGTCAAATGGAAGCACATTTTTACAGTAGTTTAAGTTCATGTGTTTGACTTCATGATTCTCAACATGTTATTTTCCTCCATAAGATCCATGTCTGCGATTACTAAAGCATGACTTACACCTGCATGTGAATTTACAAAACAAATGATCAGAAGTAACATGGAACATATCATATGCTTACACTGAAATATGAGTCACCGTGCATTTAATATCACTGGTTTCTTCTTAAATTTTCCAAAACATCCAGGTTTGTTGCTGTACAGTGAGTTTCAAAACGAGGCTGATCATAAATACTGCAGCTCTGAGTTTATTCATAAATATCCAAGACAGACTGTTTGTTTGGTAGACGTTCCACTGATGTAATCGTTGTTGTTCTGGTTCACATTTACCCGTTGTTTAATTGAATTTTCCTCCCACACCATGCCGCCGTTCTCACATTATTCCTCTGCGGTGACATTTCTTAATATTAATAAATGAGGGGTGTATTGTGTTGCCGTGACGCCCAGAGGAACACGGTTGGTGTCTGTCGGCGTGTGGTCTGGGACGGCTCTGGGTGGAAACTCCCCCAACATACGGTGGTGGGAGGGGCATCAGCCGTCCACCCGCCCCCGCCTCATTACCACTGCAACAACAGCACTCATGGCGCAGTCTGTGTGTGTGTGTGTGTGTGTGTGTGTGTGTGTGTGTGTGTGTGTGTGTGTGTGTGTGTGTCGGTATGTGGTTGAGCATCTGCGCTGTGTCAACTGGCCTGGCAGGGTTTGTTCCCCCACACACACACACCGCCATACCCCCCCATCCATATGGTCGACAAGGAGATGAGGGCATCACCTCCATGTATACACCAACATTGGATGAGGATGAGGATGAGGACGAAGGATGAATGATGAAAGAAGAGGGTAAGGGATGAGGATAAAGCTGAGGATGAAGATGAAGCATGAGGACTGAGGATGAAGGATAAGGAATGAGGATAGAGATGAAGTTTGAAGGATAAAGGATGAAGGATAAGCGATGAGGATAAAGCTGAGGATGAAGGATAAGGGATGAAGATGAAGCATGAGGATGAAAGATGAGGATTGAGGATAAAGATGAAGATGAGGATAAGGAATGAGGATAGAGATGAGGATGAGGATAACGGTTAAGGAAGGAGGATAGGAATGAGCATAGAGATGAGGCTGAAGGATGAGGATAAGGATAAGGAATGAGGGTAGAGATGAGGATGAAGGATGAGGATGAGGATAAGGATAAGGATAAGGAATGAGGATAGAGATGAGGCTGAAGGATAAGGATAAGAAATGAGGATAGACATGAGGATGAAGGATGAGGATGAGGATGAAGTGAGGATGAAGGATGCTGTATGCAGGATAATGTACGTGTAGTGTGTATGCATATATACGTATGTGTATGTGTGTATGTATTGTGTGTATGTGTACATATATCTGTGCGTACATGTGTGCGTGTGTGTGTGTTTTGGCGTGCAGCGTGTCCTTGAGCGCTGCAGTGGGACATGTTCGCTGTAAGCAGATCTATGAGGCTGGCAGAGGAAATGCAGAAGAGGAGCAGGGACTGCTGGGAAAAAGGCACAATGTGGAGAGTTGGAGCTCAGGAAACAATAGACATAAAACACAAGCAGGAACAAAAAACTGCAGCACAGTGTCTGCATTTAGACAGAAAACCAATGGAAGAACAGGAGACGTGTGTTGTATGAAAGCACATGTTCTGTCCAGAGACGTGGAGTTGATTCACTGGTGAATCTGTCGCCTGTTAACGATGTCATGGCCGTTTAATTAATCTGGATTTGGATGCTTTAAGCGTCTGCATCTGATCCTCACCTGTGTAGAAAATCTATTCTATGATGCAGATTTTAGCATCACAGGTCAGAACATAGTGTCTTTGCTTTTGGTTATGACGTGGATTCATCATTTTGATCACCTTCTACAACATCACTGCATTTATTTCCATCATTTTCTGAACCCATAATGTTGTGAACCTCGACCAGATCAAGTTGTACTGAAAAAACAACCCATTTTTAATTAATATTTTACATGCAAAGCAAGCTCATGACAAAATCCCTTGATGAGCACCTCAACAATAGCATTGTAATTTCTGTAATTTCATCCTTACTGACACTTTTCTTTTATGTGTTTTGGCTTCTGATCCATCTCTACACCGTGTCCTGTGTTACTAAAGATCACTAGACAGATTTTTTTTTTTTTTTTACCCATGTGGACATTTAAATTCAGGAAATCCTAATGTCATCTCTAGCATTATCTTAGCATTAGCATTGTAGCTTCACAAGGGGGTGCTATGACATTTGTGAGATGTTTTGATCATGGTTATTTACAGCTAATGCTAACAGTTAATTAGCATTAAACAAAGGGAAGAAAAAGCTCACATCATAGACAGTTAAGACTCACATAGTCTTATGGAATACCAAACAGGGGGCGGGGCTTATGGCCTGTACCGCAGCCAGCCACCAGAGGGAGTCAACATGTTTAGAGTTTCACTTTTGAGGAGCCGTCACTACATCCATGTTTACATCCATTTACAGCCACTATCGCTAAATTTCTGCCTAATTTCGTTACACTGGGGGATTTTTTTCATTCCTCTAAACTGGGCCTCATCTTTTCGACACTTTTTGCATCTTCTAATACAGGGGTGTCAAACATATGGCTCGTGGGCCAAAACTGGCCACAAAAAGATCCAATCCGGCCTGCAGTGCAAAAAATGACACTGAAGATATGGATAGTCAAAGGTGTTGAACCCAAGTAAAATAATAGTGTAATAACCTATAAATAATGACAAGTGTTACTTGAAAATGTTTACATTTACAAACTATCCATTCACAATTAAATGTGAATAACATGAACGAATATGCACATGAAATGTTTTAAGAAACATAAGTGTAATTTGACCAGTATTCTGCCTGTTACTAAATGTTTTGTATATTTTGAGATCCACGGTGATATTTAAGTTGTTAATAAGCTGAGACGTAATCATGTTGAAATTATACTTAGTTTCTTAATATATTTCAGGTTGTTCATAATTTTTCAGGTTATGAACATTTTCATCTTGTAATTTTACTTTTTTCACACAAAAACAAAGAGAAAAGGCTGGATTATTTCTTGGTTATATTATGGTGTTATTTTCCTGGTTTGGTCTCACTGGGCTGAATGTGGAACCTGAACTAAAATGAGTTTGACTATTCTAGTGGCCAAGTGTCCAATAAGATGTAGTTAACCCACAAAGACCCAGACATCAATCACCAACTAAAAACCATCTACTTATCTAAAATGTTTAATGCCTGTTCATCCACTAATCCAACAATACATGTAAATAATTTATGTAAAATGCAGTTTATCTTTTCAAGGTCATCAGATGTGACCCATTTGGATGTTCAGAGGCTCGGTAGTTGCTGTGGAAACACTGTCATCTTGTACAACATTGATTCACCAGTAAAACTCATAGGGTTTGATCAATGACAGTGGATGGAAATGCTTGGTTTATGTTCAGTTAATGATATATTTTACTGAAAAAGTCACTTTTTCTGCAGTGTTCTCTGTTTTTGATATAATAACCCTCAACTTTAATCTAAGCTTTTATGAACATCTACATGATGAGTGAGTTAAATACAGAAAAATGCCTGATTTATACTGACAAAAAATGTAAAATATGGAAGATATTATAATAAATGATGACAAATCACTTAAGAGAGGTTAGATATAGAGCAAATTTCATTTGGAAATTGACACAAAAGTAGCGCTGGGTCTTTATAGGTTAAATGATTTCGATCACTCATGTTGTTTTTTTACATTTAATTACATCTGTAGTTGTTTTTAATCACTGCCTGTTGGGATATTTGAGGACACTGGTGGTTAAATCCATGTGAAGGTGGAGATAATGTCTTTTTTTATACTTTATACTTCGTCTTTAACTTTGGAAAGTTTCTAGTTTCTATTCCTATTCTATACAGATGGTTTCATCAAATAAAGTGTCGTGTTGGCTTTAACGGCATATCCACCTCCCGCTGATGCGTTCACAGCTCCGTCCAGCATCGGCGTGGCTGTGGTTCAGTCTGAATCACTGTTAAACCTGGACAATACCGTCTGTTGAACAGAAGCCTATTCACTGTATTCAGCAGCTCTTTTCCTTCCAGTGCGCCTCCCTCTGCTAATTTATTCCATTTTTCCGTGGCGCCGCCAGAACACCTTGCTAGTGATTGTTTCCCATCATCCATGATGGCTGGTTTGCTTTGGGGTCCGTGGATGAGTGGCAGCCTCCCATTAACGGAGCCGGGATGATGGATAGACGCATCGACACAGGAAAACACAGGAAAACACCACCACGCTGACATTTGCTCCTTTTTACAAAAGACGCTGGTATTGTGTTTGTTGAACGCTGTGTGACTCAGAAACAGATCTGTGGGTAATTTGTTTGTGTCTGGGAATCTCTTCTACACTCACATCTGTACACCCAGAGACAAAAAAACCCCAAAATACAGGAGATGGAACCGACTCCACCTTTAAATGTGAATAATTGTGAAACCTGAAAATAACAACAGGAAACGATTTGAGCTCCACGTTTCACAGGAGACGTGAATAATAAGAATGTCACTAATCTCTTATCAGCAATAAATATCACTGTCACCGTCAGGAGATTGTTCATTTTTCATCATTTAACTCAGTTAAACTCAGGTAAATTAACCCATAAAGACCCAAACATCCACTGTCAAACTAAACCATCTACTGTTTTAAACTGATTAATACCTGTTGATCCACTAATCCTATCAATACATGTAAAATGAAAAACAGAAGTGAGTGAACAATACCTTAACCTGTATGAATCCCAGATGAGCCCTCACATTTTAACAACACGGTTCAAAGAGAATCACACATGACATTCATTGATGTAAACTCTTTAATAAACAAAATTGAAGAATAAGATAATGAAACAAACAAACAAATAAGAGAATGAAAATTGACAAAATAAGGTTGTACACACTTGTTTTTATGTTCAATTAAAGACATATTTTACTGGAAAAGTCACTTTTTCTTTAGTTTTCTGTTTTTTGATATAACATCTACATGATTAGTGAACTAAATGTACAATATGTAGGATTCACACTGAAAAATGCAAAATACAGAGGATAATATTAGAATAAATGGTGATAAATCACTTACAAAAGGTTAAATATTTAGAAAAATTAATTTGGGAACTGACACAAAAGTATTTGTGGGTGAAACTTAGAAATGTTAAGAATATCCAAAGCCATCACAACTCTTTTTGCTTCATTCTAGGGTTTGTTTGTTTGTTTTTTTAGGTTTATTGTGCACTTAAGTGCAGGGTGTTTTTTATAGTTTATTTTACCATCAATGTATCAGACTGAGGAGAAATGAACTGTGATTTAACAGAGGATCAGTAATATTTATTTAGTCTGGATTCACTTGGATATAATCATGGAATTCACAACACAGTAGTTTTACAACGAATTCCAGACTGACGACATCCCATCATATGTGCCTGCACACGACACAAACTCACCTGAAACTGTCAAAGATCTAAGGATGGAAAGAGTTAATGACACAAAATAAAGATCCTCTATGTACAAAGACGCATCACTGTTAACTTCAACCAGTGACGTCAAGGGTTTTACTTCCTGTCTCCAAAGTGGGCGTGGCCAGAGGTGTTGACAGCGTCATGTTGATGAATAAAAGTTTATTCGTAACATCTGAATAAAATAAGACATTTTTTATCATTTTAGTTTTACAGGTAGTAAATATTATTTTACATAATTTTACATGATTTTTCTATCAATGTTTTTCCCTGTTTTATGTTTTTGTTGTAAGATGTTTTCTGAAGCAGAAACTGACAAATTCCATTTTCTTCATTTTGGTTTTCATGTCCAGACTCATGTCACCCAATAAACCATCTATGTAACTCTTATTTTTGAATTTTATTTTCACGTTCTGATATTTTTACATGAACTAGTGAGTGTGAAAAGTCTGAGTGTCTGATAGTTTTTATTGTTTCTGTTTGTCATCCGTTGATTTTTTGTTCCTCGTGGTTTATCAGTTGATTTCAAAGTTTCCATCTTGTGGAAATTTGGTCAAATATTCACTTCAATCTGCGTATGGCTTTCGTCACCAATTTTTCATCAGATCTGTAAAACCCGGGTCATAGCCCAAGTATCACAAATCTGTTAGTCATTCTGTGATTATGCACCTGAATCACTTCCCTCATGGTGAACAACTTCGAAGTTGACTCCATCAGTCCAAATGGTGACAAAAGGCATATGCAGCTTCAAGGTGAAATAATCGGTTAAAATCTGTGCAGTCACATTTAGTTCTACCTTTAAAATGAATGTGAGTAGATCTGATGATGGTCTCCTAAAGGGGCGGGGCTTGAAGAAACAGGAAGTGACTCCAGTGAACGGTCATGTGTTCTTTGGTGAAACTAGTCCATAACCGTTTCTCAATATGCATTCTTGTCTGTTTTTCCGTTCTCGTGTTCTCGTAAAATGCCATCATTCACGCCCCAAGTACTTTTCCATTTGAAAGTTTGCATAAACCAAGAACATCTGGAATACCCGGATGTTGATCATGTCAGCTAGCTTAAACCAAGGATGCACTGGTTGGTGACTCGTGTAGACTTGGCTGGCAAATATCCCAAGATGCAGTTTGCACTACTCTCGAATGTTTATGTTTATGCATTTGGCAGACGCTTTTTTCCAAAGCGACTTACAGGGGAAAACCAATTAAATCACTCAATCAATCAAATTTTATTTATATAATGCCAGATCACAAAAAAAGTTATCTCATGACACTTTATATATAGAGTTGGTCAAAACCAGACTCTAAGCCAATTTACAGAAACCCAACAGAATCCTCCAGGAGCAAACACTTGTGACTGGTGACAGTGGCGAGGAAAAACTTCCCTTTAACAGCAGAAACCTCGAGCAGACCCAGACTCCTGGAGGATGGCCGTCTGCCTTAACCAGTTGGGGTTAAAGAGTGAGGGTAAAGAAAGAGAAAAAGAGAGAGTGATAGAGATAGAGACTGGGGGAGAAGGGGGGAGTAGGGGGAGACACATGGAGGCAGTTGAGGATAAGTGAGTGGTGATGATGAGGGCAGGGAAGAGGCAGGACCACCGCAGCAGGTCCAGAAATAATCCTGGAAGAATCTGTGATAATCCTGGGAAAAACCCTATTAGAATATTTAAAATGGAATGTTTGAAAGTGTTAGGATAGGAGGTGCTCTCGGAAGAGCTGGGTCTTCAGGAGCTTCTTGAAGATAGGCAGGGATGCCTCTGTTCTTGTAGCACTTGGTAGGGCGTTCCACCAACGTGGAACGACCCATGAAAAGAGCCTGGATTGTCTTGTGCAAGGTCTGGGGACCACCAGACTACATTCCCCAGATGAGCGGAGTGGTCGTGGGGCAACATAAGCTTTTATCAGTGCACCTAAGTAGACAGGAGCAGACCCACTGAGAATTTTGTAGGCTAGGAATAAAGATTTGAATTTGATGCGGGCAGCTATGGGTAGCCAGTGTAACTCAATGAGTAATGGGGTGACATGTGCCCTTTTAGGCTGATTGAAGACCAGACGCACTGCTGCATTCTGGACCATCTGTAGTGGTCTGACAACACAAGCTGGGAGGCCTGTTAGAAGAGCATTGCAGTAGTCAAGGCGGGAGATAACCGTAGTCTGCACCAGGAGCTGGGTGGCCTGTTCAGTTAGGTATGGCCTGATCTTTCTTAGGTTGAACAGAGTGAAACGGCATGATCGGGTGACAGAAGCAACATGAAGGTCAACTGATTATCAATCATGACTCCCAGGTTACGTACTACACTGGTAGGAGCCAGAGGTATGGAGTCAATACTAATGGAGATGTCCTGCTGTATGGTTGGCTTAGCTGGGAAGACCAGCAGTTCAGTTTTGGACAGGTTCAGCTGAAGGTGATGGGCTTTCATCCATGCAGATATGTCAGAGAGACAATCTGAGATCCGCGCTGAGACTGTGGAGTCATCAGGTGGGAATGCCAGATAGAGCTGGGTATCATCAGCATAGCAATGATATGAGAAGCCGTGTGAGTGGATGATCTGACCGAGTGAGGTGGTGTATATGGCAAAAAGGAGGGGGCCCAACACAGAGCCTTGGGGAACCCCCGTGGTGAGGTGGTGAACTGCTGATATGTGCCCTAGCCAGGACACTTTGAAATGTTACAACGGTTTCTGTAAAAACTTAATTCAAAAATGTTTTTTGACTAGAAGACTGCAACGAGATAATGTGATATTATGTTAGAACACGTGCCAGAGGCACAATAGTAAGAAATAGATCTTTATTATCATATGGGATTCAACAAAATTTGTTCCAGTTTTGAAAAATATAGAAAATGTATAAATGACATGTAAACATTAGTATAAATGTATTGAAATCAAATCGAGTGACATTGTGGTGATTTGAGGGAAATATGTTATGAATCCGATGACAGAAATACAGCAGAGACAGGGAGGACAGTTCACAAGTACCAGCTGTTCAACTACAGACAGACTGGTGTTCTTAGGAAGTCCATTCTCTGGGACCATTCTGACCAAGACCGTACTTGCCGAGTTTGCAAGACCGTATTCTGCAAACTTGGTATTGAGAAACGGGCCATTACTCACTGTGTGATTATGCCCCCAGTGGCCGATCTACCTCATAACACGTCCAATAAGTTATTTTAAGATGTTTCATACATTTTAACACAAACTGCATCGTTTTTTTCTCTGTTTAATGAACAATACTCATGTCGTTATACATGAAATGACTGATATCTACGTCTGAGTTCTTTCAGTTCTTTGAGTTCATTGAGATTTTTTCTGTTCATACACTTTATTTTTTAACTTGAATCGTGTAATTTTCCTTTAACAAACCTCAGAGCGTCTGCTTTATTCTAATTCTGTGGCTCCGAATAATCTGGTGGACACAGTTCTATCTTCTTTTTGCAGATAAAATTAAGCGTACTGCTGGGTTTACTGTCACATATTCAGCCTGTCCAGAAGATAAATGAGTATTTAGTGGAGCTTCTGAATCTTCTGTGAACAGAACATTTATTATCATACCTTTACTGCTCAGTTACACTTTACCAGTTGTGCTAGAACAGTCTTATCTTCAAACACTTTAATATAAAGTCATGTTTATTTGACTGCAGTTGTAAAAAGAGAAGTTTTAAAGGGATTGGACTGAGTTAAAGCACTGTTCGCCGTCGAGTCTTTATTTAATGTATAAAAGATGAAAACCAAAGTGACGTTTTTATCTGACTTTAGGTCTGACATCAACAAACATCATCAAACGTTGTTGGAGAATGGAATATTTTAGTTGGAAAGGTAAAAGAGGTGTTCAGCAGCTGTGATTGTATACAGAAACTGAATAAAATGACTGCGTTAGCGTTTGATAAACACATCCACAATATGGAGAAAAGTATGTGGACACATTTAATTCAGGTGTTTCTTTTTAACAGGGGTCTGGGACATAAAACAATAATGACAAACTTAATTTCTCTCAACATTGAGATTGTTTTTTTTTATCCATGACTCTGATTTTAAATGTTCTTCCTGTAAATTTGTAAAATATTTTTCGTGCTCTGACTGTAAATAATAATTTTCTACCACAACTAACCATCTACTTTCTTCACATCTCACTGAGGAAGAAAAATCTACCATTAAACTTGAAAGACATATTGATGTTTCAATGTCAGATCATCATGAACAGGACGTCTTACAACTGTAGATATGAAGTGTCCACAAACTTTTGTCCAAATGGTTTATAATACATAACTCTATTTAACTGAGATGTTTATCAGATAAATACAATAAAAATCAGTCCGTGTGTTTTCACACAAAACACATTTTTCTGTATTTGATGGATCCAGTGTTTTAGCGTATGGTTGTATTTTCCTCTTATTTCAGAGTCTGAGGTGATTATGTGTCATTTATAGAATAATCCAGACCAGTTCCACTGAATAAAACCCCTGATTTTCCTCTTGACAATATCATGTGTTTTAATTAGTGAACGGCCTGTTTTTGGACACTTGTTTCATAAGTGGATGTTCTTCTTTGTGCGTTGGTTTTGTGTGTGATTGCGTTGGAGGTGTGGGTTAAGATATGCGACAGCGACGGGGTCGTCTGGAGGTCAACAAATGATAGTCGTACAAAAGCACACGAGTACCACACGAGTACCACAGGAGAACCAGATGAGTACCACAGGAGAACCAGACGAGTACCACAGGAGAACCACTTGAGTAGAACCGACGGCACCAGAGCAGCAGCAAGAGCTCCTCAATTCAGCGTCCTCCAGGCACTGAAGAGGAGGACGATTATAAAACATGTCCTCAGTGATCCGGGAACCACCAAGAGAACCACAAGAACCACGACGAGAACCAGGATGAGAACCACAAGAACCACCATGAGAACCACAATGAGAACCACAAGAACCATGACTAAAACCAGGATGAGAACCACAAGAACCACAACAAGAACCACGATGAGAACCACAAGAACCACAACAAGAACCAGGATGAGAACTACAATGAGAACCACAAGAACCACCACGAGAATCGCAGTGAGAGCCATGATGAGAACCAGGACAAGAACCAACACGAGAACCTGGTTGAGAACCACCACAAGACCAACAATGAAAACCACAAAGAGAACTACCAGGAGAAAAACAATGAGAACCGCAATGAGAACCACCACAAGAAGCACAAGGAGAATCACGTAGAGAACGAGAACCACCACAAGAACCATAAAAACCATGACGAAAATCTCAATGAGAGCCATGATTAGAACCAGGTTGAGAACCACCACAAGAACCAAGACATGAACCACAAGGAGAACCACCAAGAGAAGTACCAATAGAACCAGGATGAGAACTACGATAAGGAACACAAGAACCACAACCATGACATGGGCCACAAGGAGAATTGTAACAAGAACCACTATGAGAACCACCAAGAGAACTGCAATGAGAACCACAGGCAGAACCATGACGGCAGGTTTTTGTGTTCTGTAATTTTCATCTCAGTGTCCAACGTACGTCTTACTTCATATACACCGGTGTTTACGTCAGTTTTTACCTGTGACTGGTATGTGTTCCGTGTTCTGTCTGGTCAAGTGTAACGCCGGTCTGTGTGGCGCTGAGGTTCATCTGATCCTTTTCAGCGCCAAAACCCCAGGGGCCCGCCCACAACGAGGGTGTGTCATAGATCACCGCGGTAGCTGCCGCAGGCTTGGAGGCATCGTCTCCTCTACTAATGGAGTGGAGTGTGTCCTCTGTGGGTTTTACCAGAACCCCCACACCCCACACACCCCCTGACCCCCCCGCTCCGCCGCCGCATGATTGGACCGAAGGCCTCCATCCGTCAGCGTCGTCCACTCATCTCCCCCAGTGTGAGCGTGTGCGCTGAGGGTCCGCTTAGCTTTGATGAAAACCGTAAGAGGATCAGTTCATCAACCTGTCGCTACACAAAGGCCTTAGACAACAGCAGACACACATACAGATACAGACACACACACACACACACACACACACACACATATATATATATATAAAAAAAAAATATATATATATATATATATATATATATATATATATATATATACATACACACACACAGATACACACACACACATATATGTATTTATGTGTGTGTGTGTGTGTGTGTGTATATATATATATATATATATATATATATATATATATATATATATATATATATATATATATATATATATATATACAGATACACACACACGTACAGATATAGACACACACACACACACACACGGGCTGATTCATCCATGTCTTTAAATTAGGGGTGTAACGGTACAGAATAAATTCTGTTCAGTACATTTTCGTTACAGTGGTCTTCAGTTTGATACATTTTCAATATGTTTTCTGTACAGTGAAGGAGACCAGTGTGTGGGGGGGGGGGGGGGGGGGGGGGTATGGGGAGGTGCTCCGTAGCTACCGGATACCAGAAGTGAAACTTAACACGCTTCGAACACAGTATCAATACTACTACTACTACTACAATACTAATCCTACTACCACCACCACAGTACTACTACTACTGCAGTACTAATACTGCATTAGTTCATTTTCCTCATAGTATTCAGTGTTGGATCAGCACCGCTGGGTCCAGTTTGGTTTAACATGTTAACTATACAGGTCACTGAGTGTGTGTGTGTGTGTGTGTGTGTGTGTGTGTGTGTGTGTAGGTGTGTGTGTAGGTGTGTGTCTATATGTGTCTGTGTGTGCTGTTGTGTGTCTGTTGTGTATTTGTATGTGTGGGTGCTGTTGTGTGTGTGTGTGTGTGTGTGTGTGTGGTGTGTGTGTGTGTGTGTGTGTGTGTGGTGTGTGTGTGTGTGTGTGTGTGTGTGACTAATGGCTTTAGTAATGCTAAACCACATGGGGCTCCAGTGCAGGTTATGAATAGAAAAACTCCAGAGCAGCTTTTTATGACTGAACTAATCAATTGTTTTCCAGCTGAACGTGAGTGTGATTCTCAATCAGCTCCTGTTCATCATTGAATTAACTCCTCATTTACATAAAACTATACAGTGTTTGTTCTGATTGTTATGTGCGGCGTCGGATGGTAATACCCAACAGTCAGCAGGAGAACACTTACAGTTACAGTGCACCTGAACGCAGCACATGGGCGTGGCCAACAGGGGTTTATGGAATGGTTCTAACTGGGTCGGGCTGAACCATCAGGGAATAAAGTCACACTGTGATTTTTAATCAATGTACTTAACCTTCCAGTATCCAGGTGAGCACATTATGCACACTTTGTACTTTATGTTATTGAAGGTCATATTATTTTACACAATTTGTTTTAGGTCAGAATTCAAAAGTTGTTCATTTTTGTCTGATTTTTAAAATTCTGACCCATCCACCAAAATCATCACATTGTAAACGATGTTAAATTCCTACACTAATACCCTTCTACCAAGTGAGTACAAAATGCACATTGACATATTTAGCATTTAACATTTGACCTAGCACAAAAAGTAATTATCTACATTAACCAATGTTGGTGTTAATCACTGACATATGCCAGGATGAAAAAATATAAGTCAAATTTTTATGTGGTTTATTGGAAAAATGTGTTTATTGTATCAAAAAATATGGTTCGTTTACATTACGAACATGGCATTTAAAGGGTAAAAAATATGACAGTTATGAAGTATTTGTTGTTGTTTTTTATGGCTCAAAATGATGAAATGTAATTATTTTTTAAAAAGTTAGAAATAAAGTGTATGAAAAACATTCTGACATTATTGTGATGCTGTGCATATTATGTGCTTTAGGTGATTAAAGGACCTCTGTGGGCGGGAAACTAGAAGGATAAAGAAAATCCAGATTATTCAATCCGAAATGTGCATTTGTCCGCCTTTAACTTTCATCATAAAAACACAATAAACTGTAGAAACTTTGATTTAACTCTGAAACCTCAGAGATTGGGTTTATTTTTTCCAATTAGATGGTCTTAAAATCCTCCTAAACCCTTTCACTGGTGCCTTCTCTTGATTTATGGACAGCATCAAGTAGAATAATCATCATCATCATCATAATCATAACAATAATAGACTCCAAATTCCTCCTCATCTGGTTCAGAAGTACAAATTTGTGTTTGGATGCTGAACACCTTTGACCTGTGTACATTTGTCTGGATGAGAATCCACTGACCTTATCAACATCCCATCAGTGAAACCCCCACAGAGCAGTGCATATTCAGTTATGAGTATTTATTTTATTTTAGTTTATTTTTAGTTTAGTTCAGTTTGATTATGTGCATTGTCTCCAAAGGTACTAAATGAACTGTGAGGTTGACACTGGTCAAACAGAGACATCTAGTGGTCGTTACCTGCATGTGCACCTTAAACACAGAGTTAGGATGGAGATGAGATGACAAACTGAGATCATACACAAAGCACTGGAGGTTGTGTGTCTGTGGTTGTGTGTCTGTGGTTGTATGTTTGTTGCGTAGATGACTTCAGGAATTCGACTCCTTGACTCCAGCTTACTGTGTTTGAGTTACCGTATTGAACATATCTGATGTGTGTGTGTGTGTATATACATACATTAGGGTTGTCAAAATTAATGCTTTAAACGCAGATTAATCCATCATCATGATTAATCAGATTAAAAGTTTTAACACAATTAATTCATCTGCAGCACAGAATGACTGAACGTCTCTACCAACACATTTGGGTCAGTTTGTCCAAGTAGAGTTAGCGTCACACATGAACAAATGTGCAGTTGATCCGGTAGTGAAAGGCAGCAGAACCAACCCATAAAGATGGAAGACACTAAACAGCACGTTGGCCCTCTGGATGGAAATATGAGGACAAAAAAACCAAGACGGAACAGTTGTTTACAGTTGTTTTGTTGAAACTGTTGAAGATGTTTAATACACACAGTAAGTGCACAGATATTCCCTTCTTTCTTATTGTGTTTGCTCATGCAAAATGAAACATGATTAATATAGATTAAAAATGGATATTTAAATTGTGATTAATTGAAATTAATCCACAGCAACACTGATTGATCGATCTCCTTCTCTCTGTCTCCTTCTCCATCTCCGTCTCTTTCTCCATCTCCTTCTCTGTCTCCATCTTCGTCTCCTCCATCTCCTTCTCTCTGTCTCCTTCTTTGTCTCCTTCTCCATCTCCCTCTCTCCGTCTCCTTCTTTGCCTCCTTAACCGTCTCCTTCTTCATCTTCTTCTCTGTCTACTTCTTTGTCTTCTTCTTCTTCTTCTTCTCCGTCTCCTTCTTTGCCTCCTTAACCGTCTCCTTCTTCGTCTTCTTCTCTGTCTACTTCTTTGTCTCCTTCTTCGTCTTCTTCTCCGTCTCCTTCTTTGCCTCCTTAACCGTCTCCTTTTTCGTCTTCTTCTCCGTCTCCTTCTTTGCCTCCTTAACTGTCTCCTTCTTCGTCTTCTTCTCTGTCTCCTTCTTTGTCTCCTTCTTTGTCTTCTTCTCCGTCTCCTTCTTTGCCTCCTTAACCGTCTCCTTCTCCTCCTCCTCTTCCTCTTAGTGTGCAGCAGCGCCCCCTTTAACATGAAGGTCCAACATGTGAACGGCAGTGCCCTGGTGGTCCGCTGGGCCCGGCCCGAGGTCACCTACCACCCGCCCATCCTCCACTTCCTGGTGTCGTACAGTTGGACCGCCCACGACGACAGCTACGAGGAGACGCACCTGACTGACGCTAAACACAAACTGGTGAGACCTGGACGTGTTACCATGACGACGCACATCCACAGTCACGTCTGCAGATCATAATGTTGTCGATAATAACAGCATGAGGTTGAGGTTTTTCTTGGCAATTTCTGTGTAGGACAGACCTACATTTTTAAGTGTTACGATGGTCTGTGTCTCTTCTATCATTAATTGCCTTTTCCTCGCCATGTTTATAGTAACACACTACTTTCTGCAGTCCAGCACTGTTCAAATAATGCTCCCAATGGTATGGTACCAAAGTGTGTTCCAACACTACTTTTACGCAGACAGAGGGGGTTGGAAGGAATTCAGAAACGTTGGGACACCTGTAGGAATTGGTAGCACCAACTTTCGAGGCTTGATCAACCTCCATTGCTGCAGAACTGCTTTAAGTTGTCAACCCATTTCTTGTTCGCCTTTTTGTATAATTCTGAAATGTACATTATTTTTCAGTTTTGTTTAACCTTACCTTTTTTTGTTTACTTCTGGCAGTTCACCGCTTACCTTTGTACCATTTGAAGCTGTTCATTGAACTTGAACTGCTTGAATTTCAGTACAAAACTGGAAAAAATTGGGGTGTTCTAAAACTTCTGATCGGTAGTTTAACTTGTGCATGAAAATTTACCCAATGGAAAAACACCAATTTCACCAACCTCTCATTTTTCGATTAAAAGTTTTTGCACTGGCAAGAGGCGTTTTTTTGGGTGTAGTGCAATTGGTATATCCTCCAAAACTGCAATGGAAAGACCTTTTTCCATAACTAGAGTCACATGAATAAAAAAAAATGGATGTTGATAGGCATTTCAACAAGCGAAGAAGAAGAGTTTTAAAAGAAACAAGTGTAGACACACCAGGAAACTGAATCATTTTTTTATGTTGTACGGGATAGAGGGGTAATATATAATAATAATGAATATATCTGTAAATCAACACGATATTTATATTCATCGCCATATTCATGGAATGACTTCTCTTGTCATCTCGCGATAATAAATAAACAAATCATTTGTGATTTGGAAAAACCGACATTACACACTTCTGTTTTTTCGACATTTAGTAAATATTGATAAAGTTTTGCGCAGATGTCCAATGGAAAGGCAACAAGTGAAGCCAACACACATGCTTGGCTTTATGGATGTAATCATGTGTGTTTTACCGTGTCAGTCACTAATGTTTAGCATCACATATAGAAATGTCCAAATATGGCCATTTCAAAATACACACTTTACACACATACTCTACACATTAATTTATTTACTTTAAAGCTGCTGTACATACTTCCCATATATCTAGACAAAAGCTTATGTGTGGACATTAGAACTTTAATAAAACATCGAACACGTTGATGGACTGAAGGAAAAACAGGACCAAAAACGAAATGATGATGAGATTCTTCTTTTTTTATCTGTAGATGTTTTCAGTTGCAACAGTTCACATTAATTAAAATAGCTGTAAATGCACCAGAATCTGCCTAAATTTGTAATGACAGATGTGTATCTCCGTCAAATGCAATAAATAAAAAGTTCAACCAGCGACTTAATACGTTAAAGGTAAAAGTGAATAAATGAGCTGTGTGATAGAATATAATTCACCTGTGTCCGTCTGAGAGCCAGGACCAGTAAAAGGGCTGGGTATTTTTTTTACATTCAGGTAATGTCTCGATTGGAAACAGCATAATCATTTCACATACATTTTTATTTTTTTCTATGGAATGTCCTTAGCAGTGGACAGCATTTTTTTGGTGCAGTTCCATTTACTGTATTTGTTCTTTAAAATGAGGCAGAACATTCTGAAACCGACCCATTCCATGGGTTTGTTTCAAGTCTTGCAGCTCATGGACTGATTTATCCTCTTTCTTTCTTTCTTTCTTTTTCTTTTCGACTTCTGAAAACACACCAGTTCTTTGTAGAGCAACAGAAAGTCTGTGAACGGAGCTCAAGTGGAAACAGGCCTGGACCTGGTCTTCATCCAGTCCTTCTGTCCACTCACACTTTTATTCCACACTTCAGCCTTGGTGGGTTTTATTTAGAACTGGACCCTGACATGACAGACGGACGTTAAAAAAACAGATAAAAGATGAAACTGAAAAGTACTGGTAACGTTTCTAAACAGTGATTGAGTGAATCCTGTTAGTGTTTGAGTCCAAATCAGAACCAGAACCAGAATACTTTATCAGGGGGAAATTCTGGGGTGTTTCTGTGTAATAAAACGGTGTCAGATACATGAGCATCAGGAGACACTGACAGTATGATCTGGACAAAAATGATGGTAGAAACTCACAGTACGTAGCCTCTTAAACTCAGTGCCATTTGTGTTGCCATGGTAATGTCACATGACGCTCGTAGCGGTATTGTAACTTATTTTGTTCTTGTTGCTTATTACTTTTGTTATTTTTATTTATTCATTTTTGTCCCTTTTATTGATAAATTTGGCTCTTTTTGTTAATTTTTTTATTTTATTGGGTCATTCCATCCCAAATCAACCAGATTTCAGAAAGTGCCCCACATGACCCCCTCAGAAAATTCTGAAAAAACTCACACTTGTTCACCTACCAGATAAACGTGCACATCCAAAATTTTAATGTCATACCTGTAATAGTTTAGGAGATACAGCCTTTTGAAAATTTATGGTTTTTTTTGTTTTTTTTAATTTTGCAAATTTGCTTTTCGGCCAACTTTGAGGAGCTATATCTCCTTAGGTATTCAAGCCACACTGCTGAAACTTACTGTCTGGGGTGAAATCCCCCTGAAAAGATCATATTTTGCGTCAAAATAATTGTAGGTGCCTTCATGTTTGGTCCATGAGGCAAAAAGACTACATTTCAATAAAAAGTGTTGCTGTGAGGCAATGAATAAAATGGATCGATTTCAGTTTTTCACAAAAATACTCTTTATTTGAGCACCCAAATTACCATATGGCTAGTTAATGAAAATTTTGAAATTTTTACCATGTCTTCATATATGTTTCAAGATGTTGGGCACAAAATTTTAGTTTTGAGATAGAATTGGTTCTATTTTTAATATTTTTTTTTACTGCATAACTATATTTTCTTCAAATTGTATACAAACGTAGGTGTAAATGGCATTTTTAACAGTATAATGGCATTGATTATTGCACAAGTTATGCTAATACTTGAGATATTTGAACTAGGGTGTGGAACTGCATGATGGTTCAGATAGAATAATTATAGATTTCCTAGAACTGGCTCAGGTTGATGCCTGTAGTAGAGACTTCTCGGAAATTGGATGGAGCTGGTCAGTTGACCCAATTTCACCAGGGTCAGTGACATAAATGTAGCTAAGATTTCCCAGAATTTTTATAATGCTGGCCAGCCTAATTTTGGGAATTCTATTCATAAACCTGAACAAACTTATTCATCATGGAGGAAAAATGTGTTATTGGATTGATCTTAAAGGATGAATGTCACAGAAAGACATTATCAAGACAAACAGGCTTTCTGAAAATTGGTGATCTCAGTGAGGATAATAAGGAATTGATACAGTTGAGGTGTGGACTTTATCTGCAAAATGCAGACACCATCAACCTGAGCCAGTTCTGGGAAATCTATAATTATTCTATCTGAACTATCATGCAGTTCCACACCCTAGTTCAAATATCTCAAGTATTAGCATAACTTGTGCAATAATCAATGCCATTATACTGTTAAAAATGCCATTTACACCTACGTTTGTATACAATTTGAAGAAAATATAGTCATGCAGTAAAAAAAATATTAAAAATAGAACCAGTTCTATCCCAAAGCTAAAATTTTGCGCACAACATCTGGAAACATATATGAAGACATGGTAAAATTTAAAAATTTTCATTAACTGACCACATGGTAATTTGGGTGCTCAAGTAGAGTATTTTTGTGAAAAACTGAAATCAACCCATTTTATTCATTGCCTCACAGCAACACTTCTCATTGAAATGTAGTCTTTTTGCAGTATATTGTTGCATCTTGACCATAAGAATCCATGCAAAAAAAATGAGGTCTCCACATTCATCCATTATGGCACAGTGCAAGCCTGAAGAGAGAGGACATTTTGAAGAATTAGCCTTTTCGCCTGATTTCAAGGTCTCATGGACCAAACATGAAGGCACCTACAATTATTTTGATGCAAAATATGGTCTTTCCAGGGGGATTTCACCCCAGACAGTAAGTTTCAGCAGTGTGGCTTGAATACCTAAGGAGATATAGCTCCTCAAAGTTGGCTGAAAAGCAAATTTGCAAAATTAAAAAAAAAAAAAAAAAACTATTTTCAAAGGGCTGTATCTCCTAAATTATTAAAGATATGACATTAAAATTTTGGATGTGCTTGTTTATCTGGTAGGCGAACAAGTGTGAGTTTTTTCAGAATTTTCTGAGGGGGTCATGTGGGGACCATTGGTTGAATTGCCATGGAATGACCCTATTCTTTTTTTTTTTCTTTTTTTTTTACTCCATTTAAGTCTATTTTTGCTTACTTTTCCATGTCCATATTTTGTAATGTTTTCTTCAGTTTCATTCAGTTTGTGTCTTATTTTGCTGTTGTTGCTTATTATTTTTGTTAATTTTTTATTAATTTTGCTTATTTTATTGATTAATTGGGCTGTTTTTGTTCATTTTTTGTTTTTGTCGTTTTCGTGTGCATTCATGGTGCGTTCAGTGTCGTCCGTGATCTTCTACTCGTCTCCGTGTTCAGATCCTCATCTTCTTCCTCTGTCTGGTTTGTGTGAAAAAGAAGAATCTCTGACTCGTAGTTGTCCATGCCCATGTTTGTTCTGCTGTATATTCCGTGGAGACACAATGAGCGCGCTCAGATCTGGTGTGTGCAGCTGCAAGTGCGTCACCACGCCGCTGTTTTCCAGACTTTGTGGTCGGTTTGATGTGTGATGTTGGTTTCAGTGGAATTTATCTGAACTTCCTGCCATGTGGGTCTGTGGCCTTTCTAAGACCGAAGCAGGGCAGCATCCACGTCGCTGCATAATGAATGGACCCGCCATCAAAAAATAATGAAGTTGGCGCTGAGGGCTGAGACGGTTCAACACAACACGGTGGATCAGAGAAAACCTGTTAAACCCACTGAGATCAGACTCGCTTCAACCCCTTCACATGTTTGGAAAATGAGGCTTCGACTGTTAAACCCAGTATCATTTCATCAACTTCAACAGACGCCAGCGCTTCAGAATAATACGTATTATATTAAAACATGCAGGAAAACAGGAATATACCCTGAGTACCCTCTGGTACCCAGGTGAGCATATTATGTACACTTTACACTTCATGTTATTAAAGGTCATTTTATTTTTCACAATTTGTTTTAGGTCAGAATTCAAAAGTTGTTCATTTTTGTTGGATTTTTTTTTTTCAATTCTGACCCATCCACTATAATCATCGCATTATAAACAATGTTAAATTCTTACACTAACACCCTTTTACCAAGTGAGTACAAAATACACACTGACACATTTAGCATTTAACATTTGGCCAAGCACAAAAAAATAATAATATATATTAACCAGTGTTAGTGTTAATCACTGACATATGACAGAATGAAAAACTAGAAAATAACTAATACAATTATTATGTAGAATATTGAGAGAAAAAAAATGTTTTTTTGCATCAAAAATATGGTTTGTTTACATTACAAACATGGCATTTAAAGGGTTAAAAATATGACAGTCCACAAGGAAAACGATGTAAAAAAAAAAACCAAAAACAAAACGTCCAAACCATCTATTTTCATAGTAAGTCATTCTCACTCACTGCTTTGTGTTTTACCGACACCCCCCCCCCAATTCCACAGGTGGCGGGGGGTGAACTGAGCATGCTCAGATGTCCATGGAAAGAACAAGGTCTATTCTATTAGCACAACTGGAAATTTAACTATTGAGTAAAGCTTTGATGAAATGAACTATATTTTGGACAAATGTCTAATGAGTTTGATTTTACTTCCACTAATTGTAAAATTCATTTTATTCTATGTTCATATTTTGTTTGATATATTATTAAATCCATCCATCACATACATTATCCTTTGGAAACTTAAACCCAAATCAGACCTTGAATTGATCAGATCATTTTCTTTTCATGCTCTTCTATTTCCTTGTTTCCTTTTCTTCATTTTTCCTTCACTTATCATTTTTAAATAATCTGTTTTTTGATCAGATGATTAATGAATGTGAAACATTTTCTTTGATTTCATCAAGTCAAAGTCCTTTATTCAGTGTAAATGATGATGTCAATCTACAACTTGATCCATAAACAATAAAACCAATAACTGTACCATTAACTCTCATATTTTTAACCCTTTAAATGACATGTTTGTAATGTAAACAAACTATATTTTGAGGCAAAAAGCACACACAAAAAACTTTTTTTTCCCAATATTCTACATATAAATTGGATTTTTTAAATTTTTTTTAATTTTTTCACCCTGGAATATGTCAATGATTTGTTAATTATTGGTTAATATACATTATTATTTTTTGTGCTAGGTCAAATGTTAAATGTGTCAGTGTGCATTTTGTACTCACTTAGTAGAAGGGTGTTAGTGTAGGAATTTAACATTGTTTATAATGTGATGATTTTAGTGGATGAGACAGAATTAAAAAATCAGACAAACACAAACAACTTTTGAATTCTGACCTAAAACAAAATGTGAAAAATTATACGACCTTTAATAAGATGAGGTGTAAAGTGTGCAGATTCGTCCTCCTCCAGTGTTATTTCAGACAAACACTAGATTTTGCATCAGTGTAAATATGACACTAACATTTTAAACCAAGCCTGTGTTGTTGGTTTTTTGGGACTCATTGAATTTTAATTTAAAACCATTCGATACTTTGGTGAAAATATAATCGTACAGGAGGCAGAGGAGGTTTAATAAACCAGTTATTAATTCAGCAAACGGCCTTCATCCTCCTTCTCCTCTCCTCCCTCTCTTCCTTCTTCTCCTCCTTCTCTCCCCCCCCCCCCTTCCTCTTCCTCCTCCTTCCCCTCTTCCTCCTCCTCCTCCCCTCCTCTTCCTCCACCTGTCGTTCTTCCTCCCCCTCTTCCCCCCTCCTTCCTCTTCCTCCTCCTCCTTCCCCTCTTCGTCCTCCTCCTCCCCTCCCCTTCCTCCATCTGTCCTTCTTCCTCCTCCTCTTCCTCCTCCTCCTCCTCTTCCTTCTTCTCCCCCTCTTCCCCCCTCCTTCTTCTTCCTCTTCCTCCTTCTCTTCCTCTTCCTCCTTCTCCTCCCCTTCCTCCACCTGTCCTTCTTCCTCCTCCTCTTCCTCCTCTTCCTTCTTCTCCTCCTCCTCCCCCTCTCCCCTCCTTCCTTCCTCTTCCTCCTCTTCCTCTTCCACCTCCTTTTCCTCTTCCTCCTCCTCCTCCCCTCCTCCTCCTCCCCTCCCCTTCCTCCACCTGTCCTACTTCCTCCTCTTCCTTCTCCTCCTCTTCCTCCTCCCCTTCTTCCTCCTCCTCCTCCTCTTCCTCCATCAGTTCCATCCAAACGTTCTCATCAGGATCCAGACCAAGCCTTTCATTCCCTTACATTGTGGTCTGCTGCTCAGTTACCGGAATACTAATGCTAAGCTGGTGGTGGTGGGTTGGGGGGGGCTGCCAGCCGGGTGCACAAACCATGACCTTGGGCCAGCGGCATTGTGGGAAAACAGGAGCAGCTGCACAGACCAGATCAGAGCCACAGTGCCCCCTGGCTGCCATTGGGGAGGGAGACGGGAAGTGTTTTATCCTCCCATCATTAACTCCAGAGAGTACCCCCCCCCCGACTCTATTCTATATCCTCCTCTGTCTGTCAGCTCTTTGATTCCTCATATCCTCCCTGGACGCCTCTATCTAGGTCACAACAGGGACTTACATGGCTTCAGGACCCCCCCAAACCCCCCCACCCCTCCGACACAGAGCCCACTTTGTCACAATCAATGGAGAATCGTCATGTTATAAAACCCTCTGCACTGGGATACTGTACACATGAACCACTGGAGATCTATGAACTGAGAACATTTATCTGGATTCAACTGATCCTCTCAAAATAGGAAATAGATGACGATCAATAGATTTGATCACAAATATGACACTAAAAAGGATCAATCACTTCAGCTGTGGATGCAGAAGCTTCATCCATCATCTATCCTCTGTGTTCATGTCATCTGTTTTTTCTTATGGATTCAGACCAAAGGGAGAACACATTGCAGTACCAACAGGATCCATGGGGGGCAGTGTTGAGATTTCCAGAAATAGTGGAACTTTTCAAATAGAAACTACTGATATATTTACAACAATGAACCCTTCGATATCAACATTAGTAGAACCTCCTCTGTCAAAAACATATTTTATTGACCACCACCACCTCCTCCTCCTCCTCCTTCTTCTCCTTCTTCTTCTTCGTCTTCTTCTTCTTCTTCAGGGTATTTGTCCAGTTTGTTAATTCAGAGCGGTGCCCTCTGGTGGACTGATGGACGAGCGCTCATTCCAACTCAGTGAACACATTTAAGAATAACCTCAGTGACGTTTACGCCAACTGAAACAAACACATCTGTTTATGTGCGATGATAGTAAATAAATGATCCTTAGTCCCTGTTGTTTTTCCGCCACCGTGGTCATGTGACCTGTGGTGGTCGAATAAAGTCAAATGAATTAAGAGTTAGCGGTGTTAGCCAGAACAGAGCTGTGACCTCAGAGAAATAATGTTTATCTGAGAGAATCTGTATTTTTCTGTAAATACTTTAATTTCAGAGAATATCAACATTTTTAACATAAATTTCCCTCTTGATCTTCAAAAAATCAAGGTTTTTAACATTAATTTATTCTTTTAATTTCAGGTTTTCTGGTAATTATTTATTTTTCTTCATAAATTCACAAGAGTCATGGTGGGGGGTGGGGGTGGGGGGGGGGGGGGGGTCGGGGTCATATACATGGGGGTGCAGTCCATAACTAGTATACGCTGACGTGAAATGAAACGGAAACTTACCTTGCTTTCGATGTCTGACTTCTGACTTCTGCTCCTCTATTATACACCAGATCTTACATGAAATTTTCACAACCTCTAACCTGTACCCACTGTGCCCCCTCCAGTGTTCTACGGGCCCCCCCACAAATACTGGGCCCCATGAATTTGACATGTTTAACCCCCGTCTTAACGGTGCCCCAGCGTGTAAACATAGATGAGTAAATCTTCATGTGTTTTTTTTTTTCGTGTAAACCTGGTTCAACTGTCCGATGACTGATATTTGTCGTTTTGTGTCATTTTTTTCACAGGAGGCCGTCATTTCTCCTGTTTCACCTGATGTTCTGTACTTGTTCCGGGTCCAGGCCGTTTGTATGAACGACATGCGCAGCGACTTCAGCCAAAGCATGTTATTCAGAGGTAAAACACACCTTCTACATACTAATGCTAATGCTAATGTGTCCAGCGTCACCATCAGATCAACATCAACATCCATCAGCACTACAATTCATTAATTACATTAAACTACACTGGGTTTGTTTGTCTGTTTGTCACTGATGATCTGCTGCCTCTCATAGTTTTATTAATAATAATAATAGTAACAATAATAATAATAATTATTATTGTTGTTGTGATGTTTTTCCTGTTGTGTTTTAGCCAACACCACCCGGATCTTTGAGGGGACGAGGATCGTGAAGACAGGGATGGTAAGAAAATGATTATTTAAACATTCATTATTTATGGAGGACCCAACTGCAGAAAGATGATAATAATAATGATAATAATATTCATCATTATGTCTCCAAAAAATGAAATAGAATTTAATAGAATGTACGTTTTATTCATTCATTCATTATTCATTATAATTATTATATATTATATTATATTGTTATTGTTACTATTTATTTGTTTAGTTTTCATTCTAAAGTCACAAACAAATCTTTATTCTATCAATATTTTTTTTGTAAGGACCCTTTTGGTTTTTTTTTTTAAAGAGAATTATATTATGTATATTATATATTGAAAAAACATATTTATACAGAGTTTATGAAGCAAATTAGTTGCCTTAGTTCCTTAGTAATTATACTGGAACATTATCAATATTTTCCAAATTACACCTTTTTAATGATTTGTGAAATGCTCATTTATTTGCCCCCTTCTTTAAGAGTCAATGCTTTAAAACACCAGTGTCAAACATACGGCCCATGGGCCAAAAACAGCCGCCAAAGGGTACAATCAGGCCCAAAAAGCAAAACTTACACTGAAGATATTAATAATAAAAGATGTTAAAATCATGTTAGTTCAGGTTCCACATTCAGACAAATATGATCTAAAGTGGATCACATCGGTAAAATAATAACAGAAGAACCTATAAATAATGACTGTTTTTTCTTTGGTTTAGTGTAAAAAAGTAAAATTACACCAAAATATTTCATTTACGAACTATCCTTTAACAAAAAACATGAACAACCTAAAATGTCTTCATATAAATCAGTGTAATTGTACCAATATTCTGTCTGCTATTAAATGTTTTGTGTATTTGTAGATCCACTGTGATCTGTAAATTACTTGTAAATTATAATGTACATGTATAAATGATAAACTGAGGCAGAATATTACCGAAATTACACTTATTACATCCTCGAAATCGAGTTTATATAATGGTTTTACCCTGGCCGCTGCTGCCGCCGGATCTCCTTGGTGTTTTGGTGATAACTAGGACAGATTTGGTTGGATTTCTTCTCCCTTAATAACCAACATAGGGGATCCCTAGTGGAAGAACCCTATTGATTTCAGCTTCTCTATGAGTATTATAAGTCATCCACGTGGGGGCACTTTAGTTGAAAATCAGTTTTTTGGACATAAATCAAGCAGCAATAGGCCAGTTGAGATAAAATTTGGTTCATATTGATTGTCTTCCAAATGTCCAATTTCTGGCTACCATCCAGAGTTCATATGGTGTCATTTTCATTCACTAGGTGGGGTTTTGTGGAGAAAAATTGGTTGTTTGACCATTATTCTGCCACGATCAGGTCCATGTATATTCTAACTGAGTTCATATCAATTGTCTAACAATTATCGTGGATAGATTTATATATAGCAGAGGACTGGAGGCATCAGCCTTGTTTTTCTTAAGAAATTTTTGTTTGTTCGAGGTTGTTCATGTTATTCACACTTTTTAAAGGATTATTTGTAAATGTAAACATTTTCATGATGCAATTTTATTTTTTTCAGTTATTATTTTACTGGTCCCGCCTAGTTACGAATATACTGGACTGAATGTGGAACCTGAACAAAAATGAGTTTCAAGGGGTTAAATTAAAGAACCCTAAACCACCTGAACCAAAACCAGGCCAGATCCATCCAGACCAGATGAATCCAGAGCAGCAGAAGCAACAGTTCAAAAGAAGAATTCAGTCTAAATGTTTCCCTATTTTTAAACCACAGTAAGAATTTGAAGTATTAACTCATGGGTCTAAACTCCACCCACACTCATCCTTTTATTTTCCGCCTCAGCCGACGGTATCTCCGGCCTCCTCCGCCGACATGGCTCCCATCTCCTCCGGCTCTTCCACCTGGACGTCCTCCGGCATCCCCTTCTCATTCGTCTCCATGGCGACCGGCATTGGCCCTTCCTCCAGCGGGAGCCAGGCCACGGTGGCATCCGTGGTCACCAGTACGTTACTGGCCGGTCTGGGCTTCAGCGGTGGTGTCATCTCCTCCTTCCCCAGCTCCATCTGGCCAAGCAGAGAGCAGACCCATAACCCCGCCCCTGCCGAGGCCACCGCCGCCGCCAAAGACAATGGCGACGCCGGAGGCCATGACGGCGAGAAGAGTCAGGAAGACGACCGACAGAAGGAGGGAGAGGAGAAGGAGGAAGACGAGGAGGAGGAACAGAAGGAGGAGAAGAAGGAGAGGAAGGAAAGGAAGCAGAGGAGTCGGTCTGGAGGGGAGGGTGGAGCCAGGAGGCCGGACCAGGACACGGCGGCCAACCAAACCCCCAGCAAGAACCCGAACACCACCGCGAAGGAGAAACAAGCCGAGCCTGATCAGACGCTGTCCCCTAGAAACCGCCCAGACCTACCGACCCATAATCCTCTGCGGTCTGACCCCAGCAGGACCACAGAACTGGCCAATGACACGGCAACGTTCCCACCTCCTACAGGTCAGGTGGTCACAGCACGACCCGTAACCAGAGGCAACAGGAAGCAGTGGGCGTTCTCCATCCAGACCGGTGAGTCCAGACTACGAGGCTTCAGTTAACCCTTTAAAACCAAATTAGGGTAAAGGTCTGCATTGGCTGAGGGGGAGGGGTGGAAGTGGGTGGAGCAGAGAGCAGCAGAGTGCAGTCGGTGAGAGAGATATGGAAATTTTTATTAATTTTATCAGCGTTTTAGTGGTGTTTTACTGGTGAATTCTTCTAAATAATTGTATATAATCGTGACAGTGCTGTTTTGGAGTGTTCTACTGGTGTGTTTTGACGTGTTTTTGTTGAGTTTCGCTGATTTTTTCACTGTTTTTATCTGTTCTTCCTGGTTTGCATAGATCATTGATAGTTGTATTTTATCTGTAAATACTCTATAAATGTATGTATATTTCTCTCTATATATAAATCTATATGCAGATCTATCCAGGGCATAAAGAGATGCAGTGTCTGTATTGGAATCAGATGATGGATGTTTTTGTCAGTGAAATGAGGGGCTCTGTCTACACATAGACAGAAAGTGAACACAGACTATCACACAGGATCAAAATGACTGGAAAGAACCAAAAATAAGAAGCTGGGTGTCAAACATATGACCTGTGGGCCAAAACTGGGCCCCTCTAAGGGTCCAATCTGGCCCTTCAGTGCAAAAAAAAATGACGCTAACATTAAACATCAAGGGTGTCAAACTCATTTTAGTTCAGGGGTTTGATGGGGGTATGATGGAGGTTTAATGGGGGTATGATGGGGTATGAAGGGGGTATGATGGGTATATGATAGAGGTATGATGGAGGTTTGTCGGGCGTATGATGGAGGTTTGATGGGGTATAATGGGGTTTGATGGGGGCGTGATGAAGGTTTAATGAGGGTATTATGGGGGTATAATGGGATATTAAGGGGGTATGATGGATATATGATGGGGCTGTAATGGGGGTATGATTGGGGTGTGATGGGGGTATGACGAAGGTTTATTGGGGTATGATGGGGGTATAATGGGGTATGAAGGGGGTAAGATGGGTACATGATGCGGATATAATGGGGATATGATAGAAGTATGATAGAGGTTTGTTGGGGGGTATAATGGAGGTATGATGGGAATTTGAAGGGGGTATTATAGGGATATGATGTGGGTATGATGGGGTTTTTTGTTATTTCCTGTAATTGGCTGTTGAACTGTGGCAATGCTGGATGTTAAACGTGGTCAAATTTTCCAAACATGGGATCTGTAGAACTAATCCCAGTTAAAGCTCAGGCTTCAGCTGCTCTGAAAGCTTCATTTGTCACGTTTCCCTCTATTTTTCTGTCATCAGATGATCACAGATGTCCATAAACGCTCATCTGTTCCACCAAATGCACCATCAGCCCCAAACCTTCCAGCGTCAGTCAGCACTTTGGCGTTTTAGCACATTTCATGCACAGGTGCAACGAGACAGCCCTCGCTGACCTCCTGGACCATGGCCAGGGGAGGGGTCTGGGCACTGAAACTGCCTATTAGAACCCAGAATACAAATATGGACCTGGAAATGTTATGTACAGTGTTCAGGCATGGGCTGAAAGTGGAAGACTGTGGATGCTTTTGGAGTTGCATGACTTCCAAATTTAAAGAGTCGACTTGTTGTTTTGTTATGGAAACTGAGCTATTAACTGATGCATCTGCAGACACATAATTATTCACTAAATATTTCCATTGCACTTGTTTCATCTTTCGCCACTATACAGACGTTTCCACAAGGTGCTTAAACATTATGATGGCGAGTTTCCACCAGTTCTTCAAATCCATGGTCCTTAGTTTACTTTATTTGCTTTAATATTGATTGGATATGCCACCGTATTTGTGGGTCATATATTTTACTTCCCAGTGCTGCAGAAAGATGTGAACAACGCCCCCGAGATAAATATCTTTAATCTGTTAAAATTATTGTCTAGACAAGTAAAAAAAAAAAAAAAAACAAGAGAAGCATGAAAGATAAGAGCAGAAATAGAGTTAAAGGATGGAGATGCTTTAAAACCACAATGATTAAACACTGAACTGGAGGACTTGTCTGCACTGAACAGCATTAGAAAACCCAAGGACTAAACCACAGTGTATGCACCTCAGCTGTGCTTTTCTACAGCAGCCACTTCACTTTGTATTTACTGTAGCACAAACTGGAAGCTGTAGTCGGAGTAAAACTGAGGTATAAGGTCAATAGAAAGAGAAAAATAGTCATTAAAACTGAGGTCAACAATGTGCTCAATTAAACTTTTGAAGGCATTTGATGATTAGAGCAGATGTGAAAACAGAAATGAGGGTTGGAATCGACCAATCACAGACATTCAAGGCCCAAGAATCCACAGCAGCTAATGTAATAAGTGCTGATGAATCGCACTAATGTAGAGTGGGTGAAGTGAATTGATGCAGCTAAAGTAAAGCGTTAATAGAACTCCAGCAGGGCTCAGTATTTAACCCTTTACCCCCGGAGCCGTGATTCCAGGTAAAGGTGCTGCTGTGAATTGTCGTCTGTTTCTGGTTCGTAAAAGCTGCTGTGAGTATGTGCTTGTGTTCCTTTTCTTAAGTGGTTTTGCTTTACTGTGTGTTTTAGGGTCAATACAGGTGGAATAACAGAAAATTCAAAGAGAGGAATTGAAGTTTGACAGGTTTGGACTAAATAAGGCACTCAGAATGTACATCAATAAGAGATTTAGATGTTGAACATGAACTGTGAACTGGAACACACTGAACAACAACAAGGATTTGAATTTGGGCTCAGTAGTTTTAGTTTGGGCTCTTTCAATAAATCAGCTGTTTTTTGACGCCTGGTTGAACTCCAAAAAGCAGTTACATGGTCAAAACTCAGTGAGAACACAGTAAAAAAAAAAAAAAAAAAAAGGAAAATCTCCACAACACTAGAAACAACAGGAAAAACAAAAAACGGCAAGGAAAATGGTGTTTAAAAAAAAAAAAAAAGCCCAAACCGTCTATTTTTATAGTGAGTTGATCTCACTCACTGCTCCGTGTTTTACCCCCATTCCACAGGTGGTAGGAGGTGCACTGAGCATCCTCAGATGTCTATGGAAAGAATAAGGCCTATTCTATCAGCACGTTTTGAAATTTTAACCACTGAGCGAACGGTTGAATTTTTATGAATATTTAGAATAAATCATACATTCACAACACTCACCACAGACACACCAGGGGTTAAAGGGTTAAATCCAATCCTCTGAACAGGTCCTGCATTAGCCAAGCAAACACCATGGGACGTCAATGCAATTCCAACCACTCTCAAACACAGACCAGATGTCATTATGAACCAAAATCAATCTCTGGTCGTTCCCGGAAATGGCTCCTCCAGCTCTTTGTCAAAGTACTTTCAGTAAATTTTATTCTGAGCTCGAGAGACTGCAATAAACATTCAGAAGTGGAATCAGATGAAACTTTACAAGTGAATACAAAAAAGATTACAACACAAACCTCTGTAACTGGATGTAAACAGACCCAAAGTGTCCACGTCGGACCAGATGGGACGTGTCTATTTACTGGAGTCAGGTGGAATTAGATTGAGAGGTGCTGATACATGGATCTGGTATCTGAGGGTTTTCAGCATCAATCCTGAACCAGACCCAAAATATACAGTTTTACAGATACATGGATACATAGAATAATACTATGACTAATACTATGACAACTACTACTGAAAACACCTTCCACACTGTGGTGAAAAACACTGTCATGTCAACTTCATATACTGTATAAATGTAATACTTGGAGGAGAATCCTTTGATGGTGTCATTTTTGGAGCCTCCAGTGGCCGTTTGAGGAACTACCACTTGGAGTTCAGTCTAAAATATGTGGGGGGGGGTTTTCCATTACAATAATTTTGCCTAAATCTGAAACGTCATATGATTCCATAATACAGTTATTTTAAAAAACCCAGTTATTTATTTACTTTATAATCATGATAATCAACTGCATTAATCTGTTAAAACTCAGCTGGTTCAAGTTACAGAATCTGTATCATAATACTGGAAGGTCTCAGAGTGTGTGTGTGTGTGTGTGTGTGTGTGTGTGTGTGTGTGTGTGTGTCTGCACAGTTCTGAGAAATTGAGATGTTTTTAACTGGCCAGTTTGGTACCTACAGTTGAAGAATAGTCCCATATCCACATTAAATATCTCGGCAAGTTGATAAGACCAATAATTTAGGAGGTATTAGTCATTTTGGAATACAATAGCCTTACAGTCATGTTGCTCAGTTGACCAGAAGCGCAGTGCCATGCTGCATGATGGGAAATTCAGTTAAAAACAGGAATGACACATTTACTAACTTATGTCCCTAGATATTGGTATTATGATGCACTAGTACATCATATTTTGTCATTTTTTTCTCATATTTTTCACTATCAGTAGGTTTTGTATATTTTAGTCCTTTATCTCAAATCTGTTAATTAAATAGCTTAAAATGCAGTTTTATTTCCATGTCACTGACAAAAACTAGCTGTGGTTCTTTATCAGGGTTACTGTATGTGTCTAATTAAAATATTGCTAAGGTTTGGCTATATTAGTGACAAAATTATTAATTATTTTAATACTCGTTTCTATTAAAATTTCTGTGTGTAGGTTAAATGGGTTTTCCAGGCTGAGGCAGTTTTCATAGATGGAACATGAATAAAATGCTGATTACATTAATGCAATAATTGTATGTAAATCAGAAGTGCATGATGGGAAAAGGTCTGCATTAGTTGGTAGTGTTTGCAAGGCATTATGGGATGCAGTCTTCCTCAGTTTTCTCTCTTTATCCACTGATCAAACTTCCCCCCTCTTCATCTCTTCTCTTTCCTCCTTCCTCTTCATCATTGCTGCCCACTGCCCCCACCCCCCGCCTCCCCATCATCCTCTCTGGCTCTGCCTCTCTTCTTCTTGCTCTGATCTGAGTGTTGGCCTACTTTCAGACATGGCGAGAGGAGACGAGGCTTGCAGGCTCGACTCAGCTGCAGGGAAGGAAAACAGCCTCAGCTCCATTTAGAGTTCACTGTGTGTGTTGTGTTACTGCCTGTATGTGTCTGACTGCACATTAACAACCGCCGCTGTGCGTGTGTGTGTGTGTGTGCTGCTGCCATAGGGTTATTTCTTTATTTATCTATTTGTTTATTCCTGGCCGAGCACTGTAGTCGTACTAGAAACGCAGAAACGGCGGTGGCGTGGTATCTGTGTTGGTTTTATGGTTTTGTAGGAGATGCAGAGTCAGTGTGGATGTAGATCCAGGGCCAGTCTGGTGCAGTGCAGGGGCCCGGGCCCGGCCTCGGTCAGCGGCGTTCGGCTCCGGGTGGGCAGGGCCACAGACTGAAGGCCATGGGCACTGCCGTCAGCTCCGCTAACGTCACGGCTGAACCGGGTAAGGCGACGCCGACCATAGGCCTATGAGCAGATTAAGTTTAACTATGACTGGGTCTGTCCAGAGATGTGTGGATGTGGTGCAGTGAGCAGGAGGACACAGCTGGGGGCGCTGATGTTCTGACAGGAGGCATTCTGGGTAATCTGATGAGTCCTGAATTCAGCTGTGTCTCATGTATATGTGTCTACTGTGGATGTGTTTAGTTTGGTTTAAGTAATAAACTGTAATTAAAAGGGGAAATAGGTTAATATTTCCCCTTTAGCCCCACCCCTTAGTTACTGTTGCTATGTCTGTCAAGCTTTTTCATGGTCTTATAGGTTTTTCAGAGAGAAAACAACCAGAAATTTCTGCTTTAACTAGGGCTGCTCGATTATAGAAAAAAAAAAAAAATCACGATTATTTTAGCAATAATTGAAATCACGATTATTAAAAACGATTATTTGTTAACCTTAAAGTTGTTTTTTTTTTTTCTTGCAAAGCAATGTAAAATATACTCTTTAAACATAAATAAAACTTTTAACCACTAAAACAAAGTATGTTCACTTTTGTACGAAACAAAAAAATCTTTGAATGCAAATAAGTATACTGTAAATTCAAGTATGTTTCCTTTTGTAAATAAATAGTGCACTGGAATTAAACTGCTATAGACTTGCCATAGAACTGTAGCAATAAAAAAAAAAAACTCACGTAAAGTGCAAATTATAAATTCAAGTATGTTCAATGTAGTATGAAACATAGTAAATTCAGTGGCGTGCCGTGAGGTTTCAGTTAAGGCCTTCTGTATACATCAGCCATCTAGAATACGTACAGGGGTTGGACAAAATAATGGAAACACCTTCTATGATGCCACAATGTTAGGTGTTTCCATTATTTTGTCCAACCCCTGTACGTTAGGGTTATACGGGTTAGGGTTAGGTTAATACGGGAGTTGCAGCGTAAAGAGATTCGGAGACTGAAGATTGCATTGCGGGCGAAGTTGTTTTTATGCGTTTTAGTTTTTCATAAGATTACGATAAAGGTGGCGGTGGTTCAACTTTAGATGGTTCAAAGGTTTGTTGTGTTAGCGGTCAGTGCGGACACAACTACGAAACACTTTTTGCACGTGATGTGTTTTTGCTCTTCGTCTTCTTCATCAAACCCAAAGTGATTCCATACAATTGAATTTGACTTGCCTTTTTTGTTTACCAAGCACTTCTGCTGTGATTCTCTTGCCATTTGTCCAGACCGCTAGGTACAACTTTCCTCTTGGGGTGGACCTGCCGGCTAGCAGGCAGCAGTAGCTTAGAGGGGGGCGGGGCAGAGCAGCTCATGGTAGCTTGCGTGCTCGTGAATTACAACAACTTAAAATTAGTAATAGTTTTTTCTCGATTACATAATTTTTGTAATCGTTGCGTGTAATAATCGAAATCGTAATTGAATTTCCATTAATTGCACAGCCTTAGCTTTAACAATAATAAAATATCCAATAAAGGTTCACATAGAGGACTAGAGGAGCGACCGTCATAGTATAAATTTGATTTGATCAATAAAACGTTACTAATGCTAGTTTGTTTAGCACGCATGTGTTAGCAAATAAAGAGAGTTGAGCAAGTTCTTAATGGTAGCTTTGTGATTGGTTGTTTTCTATCATGGGACTGGTTTCAGACATGTTTTTCATTGTTTACTAACTGTGTGCTAAGCTAAGCATAGTGTTCTCAGTTTTACTAACATCTATATTATAAAAACCAAGTGGCCTCTGTGTGTGTGTGTGTGTGTGTGTGTGTGTGTGTGTGTGTGTGTGTGTGTGTCTGGGGACTCACACAAAGTCTGGAAAGAGCTGACTGCTGTAGTTTGTCATACTTATGTATTTTTGGTCAAGGAAGAGATTAGAGAAAACAATAAGTTGATAGGACCAGTGTTTTGGGAGATATCAGTAATTGTGGAATGCAGTTGCCTTACAATCACGTTGCTATACCCACAACACTTTGGCGGTGACTGCTGGATAAATGCAGTACAGCATGCATGAATACACAACAGCATAAAAACTACCACATCTAGAACCCGGGGATCCACGGGTCAACACACTAGTATAGGATTAAATGTGGTGTGAAATAGTAGTATACACTCTTCAAACTTTACGTTAAATGTATTTACTTTGTCTCTTTTTCAAGTGTTTTCAACACATAAAACAAATACTGATCTTTCAATCATATTTCTCTTTAAAAGGCGGGTTTACCTGTTAAAATTATATTAAAAACATAATAGTAAAGGCAGTGAAAATGATCATTTGTGCACAGATATAATTTTGATGTTTTCATGTTTTTTGAGGAGTGGTTAAAAAGACATATTACTACCAAAATTGGACATTTGTAAATTATTGCTCCATTGATAAATTTCAGGGCGAATTGAAGAGGTTTTTCATTCAAACATTTCTTGAAATTCATCTTATATACCCCCCCCCCATAACTTAAGTATAAGTAAAACTTCAAGTAATATAAGTATTTAAGTAATAATATGAATAAGGAATACGAACACTACATTCACAACAACAAACAAACATTGCAGACATTAATCAATGTTTTCATTAATTCTGTATTATATGGTTTTTCAGGCTGTGTTCATGTTTTGATCATTCCAAAACCACCAGATAAGTTCATATTTAACCAGATGGTATTGAACCAGTGTTTTTAATTAGTTTAATTACTTAACAGTTCTTCGGCCACCGATCCTCCTCAACATGTCCAAATATGGTCACTTCTATCTCTGGCAAACCAAGACTATGAAGGCCAAAATGTAAAGGTCATTTCTATACATTCTATTCAACTTAAGAATCTAAAGTGATGTTTCTTGCTGAACAAATAACCAGATACTGAGTTCCATCTGTGACAAATAAACCCTGTTTCCATGGAAACACAGACACTGGTCCATTGTTTAGGTGAAGTGTCCAGTGTTTTCAGTGTTTTCATTTACTTCCCTCTGGTCGTCGTGTAAGGACAGACCATCTGCCTTTGGTTCACTGGGGCCTGAATCCATCATCCAATAAAACACCAAACATATGGTGTTGCATCGCTGACGGTGACCTGCTGTAGTTTAGGTGTGAATCCGATGCTGCTGTTTGGGATCTTTGTGTCTTCATCCATATGGGAATAGAAAACTATGAAAAAATATAAATATATATAAAATAGAAAACTGGTCTTTGCAGTCATTTTCACTTTCTGATCAGACTTAATGCACACAGTTGTGTCAAGTAGAACAGAATTAAATGCACTTAAAGGAAACTGACATCCATTAACCCTCTGGTTTCCTACTCATAGAGGTCCTTCTAATCACATACAGCTCATAATATGCATAGTGCACTAATGTCAATATATTGTTCATACAGTTTGTTTTTAACTTTTTTTTTTTTTTTTTTTTTTTTTTAACTTTTTTTTTGTTTTTCATCAACTTGAGCCATAAACAAAAATAGCAAATACTCAATAACTGTTATATTTTTAACCCTTTGAATGCTCTTTTTGTAATGTAAACAAACCATATTTTTGATGCAAAAAACTTTTTTCCAATATTCCACAAAAAAATTGGGATTACTTATTTTTTATTTTTTCATCCTGGCATGTGTCAATGATTAACACCAACATTGGTTAACATACATTATTATTTTTTTGTACTCGGTCAAATATTAAATGCTAAAATGTGTTTTATACTCACTTGGTAGAAAGGTGTTAGCTTAGGAATTTAAAATTCTTTATAATGTGATAATTTTAGTGGATGGGTCAGAATAAAAAAAAAATCTGACAAAAATGAATCAACAACTTTTGAATTCTAAAACAAATTGTGAAAATTATTATGATCTTTCATAACATGAAGTGCAACATGTGCGTAGTATGCTCACCTGGATACCAGAAGGTTAATCAGCAATGAAAAATTCTCTTTCATATTTCCATGCAGTCACATTGTTCCTTTTAGTTTATGTATTATATTTTCCCTCCCACGCTGATGTTTAACTGTACATTAAATCCATGTTGTCTTTAGTCCGCTTGGTGATGTTTCATGTAGTTGAAACTTCCGCATTTACCTCCAGATTTAATATCCTGTCATAAGAGAAAACACTTAACTAAATACATGTTAAATGTGTTGAATTATCACATCATTTCTGATTACCAGCGTTTCCAACTCCTCTGTATGAAAGTATCTATTTTTTGTCCTAAAAGTCTCTAGAAGTTGCTAAATGACATTATCACCTAATTTGCCTAATTATACATATACACATTTTTGCATATTCCTTAAGAGCAATTTGTGGATAGTATTTATTTTTAGATATTCATTACAAGTCACTGTGCTATTGTTTTTTCATTGTCTGTTAATCTTTTATACTTGTGCTCTGACCTCTGCATATGTACCTGAATATGTACAAATGGCAAATAAAACTATCTTATCTTACCTTAAATGTTCATGTAATAGGAATGAACAATGTAGGAGAGAGGAAGAACATTTTGTTAGAGACGTAAGATTAGTCTAAAAACACCTTAAACAGGTTTAGAACTGTTTTTTGTCTTGTTGATCGTATTTGTAAAGTGCATGTAAACTTTATTATGGTCAACAGGTCTTATTATGCAAGATTTTAGTTAATATTTTCCATCTCAGCTTCGTCAGAGGTCGTGTTTATGATTGTGGATCTCAGATTCTGCATCCCAACAGTTTAATGAATGAGTGAATGCAGATGTTCCTCCTGATCTGGTCTCAGACCATGGCTTTATTTCAACTAAATGACGGGTTTCCACCTTTAAAGCATTAGTTGTGAGAGCTAACTCTGATGCTAACCATGCTAACCCTCCCCCATCCTTGACTTTCTTCTTCGTTGGTGTCTGATCAGTCTGACCTCTATCTTCCAGACCGACCCGGCGCCGTGACCAACCTGAGCCATCCAGCGAGGCCCGAGTCCGAGCTGGTTCTGGGTCGGGTGGACTGGCTCCTCCCCCTGATGGTGGTGTCAGCGCTGACCTTCCTGTGCATTGTCCTGCTGTTGGCTGTGCTCGTCTATTGGAGGTGGGTCATCACACCAATGGGTTCTGAACGGTAGAATAGAGGTCCAGGTTCCACATTCAGCCCACTTTGATCTAAAGTGGACCGGACCAGTGAAATAATAACATAATAAGCTACAAATATTAACTTCAGTTCACACCTTGTCCATTAGAATATCTGTGGGTCTGTCTGGAGAAGTAGCCCATGTTTCCTTCAGTTCTGAGTGGGAACAGTTGGGTTCCAGGACGGTTCACCAGCATAGGGGGCAGTAGAGTTGGTTCTTTTCAGGTTGAGTACATTGGGTGTCACACATTTTATCCTTCCCTGTGATATTTTTCTAACCGGTTTTTATTTTTATCTCACCGGCCAATCAGCCATGAACTGTAGTGAAGGGGGTGGGTCTGGCGTCATTGTTGTCATCAGCTTCATCGCCATCTTCGTCGTCATTGTTGTCATCATCATCTTTGTAAGCAATTTCCTCAAACATCTTCTCAGATGAAACTATTGGTTGGATTTATTTCAAATTTTATATGCAGCTTCTTTTCAACATCATCATCATCTTTGTCAGCGTCTTCATTAGCAATTTCTTCAAACACCTTCTTCTCCAAAACTACTGGTCTGAATCATTTCTAACTTTGTATGCATCTTCTTTGGGACAATGTCTACAAAGTTTGTTCACAGTTTTCAGAAATTTAGATTTTTAATTTTTTGATGAATTTTTTCAATAGTCTAAATGTTCCTTTTCTTCTAATGGTCCATATTTTAATGGTTTACAACATGTAAATGGTTACAGATATCAATCTAGTTCCTATTGATCACTGATAGAAGTCATATATGGACTTTGAATGAGTTGAGTTCTCCTCCAGTGAAAGTATTGTTACATCCCGGCCAAGGGGTTAACCAAGATGTACATAATACGCTCTTTTTCGTCCCCTCCCAACTCCCAAGCACAAACGCCAGTCCACAACTACAGTCCAATATATTTATTTTTTTAAGTAACTCAAAGAGGGTTAGGGGAAGGCTCAGCTAAAACAACAAACAAAAGTATTCTTCAAAGTCAAAACTAAATTCCCTAATCCAAAATAAATTCAAGAAACAAAATACATTAAACTAACCTAACTCCCCAAACCAAAAACAGGAGAAAAGGTGAAAACAAAAGAGCCACCCTCCCCTACTGGAAACTTGGACTGATCAAAAGAAAACACTATTTACAACTATTTACACCATACATTACAACAGACCAAAACAAACACAGAATGACTGGCGACCAAAAGGAAACACACAGGATCCACGGTTGGGAGCTGGCAGAGAGCAAAGAAGAGACCGAACTGCAGGATCCAGGGCCGTTTTTAAAGGGTTGGGTAATCTGGCTTCACCAATCCGCAGCCTCACCTGCATGGGAAACCAAAAAAAAACACAAAATGCACAGCACCCCTGAAGGACTGGGGGGAAAATACACACCAGAACAGAAAATATATACATATAAACATAAATTATGACCCAGGGTCATAACAGTACCGCCCACTTCTATTGGGAGATTGATCTCCTGCATCCAGACCACGGGACTCTAACATAGAGACAGAACCTGACAACCTCACACATACAGCTGGGGATTGATTCAGATAGAACAGGACTCTGACGTACAGGGACACTGGAACTAGTTTTCTTCCTGCTTGGATCAAACATCAGGATGTTAAACCAGTGATGATGGTCCATCCAGACCCAGATGAAGCCACATCCTGATTCCAGACTCGCCAAAGTCCAACAGTAGCTCATCTTGTTCTAACCCAAACTGACCCAGTTCAGGTTCTCCTCTGTAGGTAAAACTCAGTCATTATGTTCTCCATTATTCTGACGCCGTAAACACTCCACACATTGATTAGTGTGAGTTTGTCTTCAGAGTGACAGCGCCAGGGGAACGAACAGCCTTTTACTGCGTTAATTAAAACTCATTGAAAAGATAAAAAAAATACAAAGGGATTTACCTGAAACCTCCAGGGCCCGCGATTACAAGACAAACAAGCTTCCAAAGATACGATTGAGCGTCATTAATAGACTTTTCAGGCGTTAAAATCACATCCAAAAACCAAGACAGTTTATCTTTGGAGAAGTGATTGTGTGCATTGTGTGAACTTCTCAGAGAACCATCGACTCTCTGATGAATTGCTGCAGAAATGTAATAGATTACATTCAATTTATGAGCATCCAGACTCACCTGGACCAGACATTAAAGCAGATTTAATTTAGTTTATGATGCAGTGCGGGGCTTTAATCAAACCCATGGATGTTCAGTTTGGCCTCATGGAACTCCACTGAAATGAAGGAACCTTAAAGAACAGCAGAGGTCGTTTCTCCAACACAAACACAACGTTCAACATGATAAAAATAAATAAATGATGAACCTGGAAACCAACTCCAATAACCTCCACACTTTTACTCTAGTTTTATATTGAGCTGTTTTTCCACTATAGAGTTAAATCAGAATGAAATAAGGTGACGTCATCATCTCAAACCAGGAAGTGAAGATGAAACACTACAGACGTGACCTGAAACAGAACAAATATGAATCATAAATGATTCAACTGAAGGTTGAACATGAAGAACATTATTTAAAGGGCTCATATTTTGCTAAACCCACTTTTATTAGTCTTTGGTTCATTTATTTGTGTATTTGGACCCTAATAGTTCAAAAAGTTTGAATTTGAACCCTCCAGGTGCTACAAAGCTATCTTTATATTCATTTTGGCAAAAAACGAGTGGATTTCTACAAGTTGTTTCAATTCCTGCTTAATTTGTTGCATCTATGACTAGTTACGTCACGACATTTGCACATATAAGGTCAAGACTTCCGATGAACATTTCTCCGAGTACCATAATTGACGAACATAATAACGAACACAAGTGGCTGAACGGGACAGAGCAGCACGGCCAACAACCTGGAGGGGTGGGGTGTGCAGTGGCTCATTTGCATTTAAAGGGTCAGCGCTCAAAACGACCTTTCTGGTGTCATTACTCAGAAATAGGGTTGAAGATGGACCTGTGGAGTTGAATTAATGAAGAATTCAGACCCAAGCATAGCATTTACAGTTTATATAGACCACCGGGAAATATTTCAAAATGCATAATTCCATTTTTAAAAAAGCAAATATCACTCCTTTAAAGAAAACATCGAACTTCACAAAAATTCTACAGTTCAAGAAAAATCCTGAAATAATTTAACTGAATAGGAATTATATTAAAACGTGTTGAAAACGTAAAAAAATGATGATGATGATGATGATGATGATGATGATGATGATCATGGATGATTGATGGTGATTGATGATGGATAACAATTGATGATTATGACAGGTGAAGCGCCCCATTCATGCCTCTTATACTGATCTGGAATCAGACATTCCTCTGCCCAGTGCCGACCCGGTCCATGGTTTCAAACCAGATTAGTCCGACTTAAATCCAAATCAGACTGAATATGTTTCACTCACTAATCTGCTGTTTCATGTTCATGTTGGACTGAAAGTGGCTTTTGGAGACTCAGACCATGACATGGTGAAGGTGATGAAGACTCTGGCTGTTGTTTACCTTCAGTCCCCTCGTGTCGATGAAATGAGGTGTCAAGTGTTGAAAACACAGCAGAGACATGTGGTTAAACTGACCTGAAACCAGCGACTCCTTCGTGTTTTGTCTTTGTGTTTACATGTTACATAACGTGAGCTGAATCTGACCCAGATCCGGTCAGCTGACAGTGTGGGGGCATGGTCTGGTGGTTCGGCCCCTCAGAGACGGGGGTTTGGGATTTGGACTTTAACCCTCCGTCAGAGCAGCAGGTGCTGAGGGTGGAGTTTAATCCTATTGTGGAGCAAACGTCAGGTCACAACCCCCGGGTTCTGCGCAAACTCCGCCTTCAACAGTCCTATTGGTTGTCTGGCAGTCCCCTGGCCCCGCCCACTTTACCCAAACTGTCCTGCTGCATTCAGAGTCCCTGCAGACTGTGGGGATTAGATCATCCTCTCAGAAACAGGGATTTAAAAGCAGAAAACAGTGATTATTAAGTAAATATATGTAAATGTAACATGTATTGATGTTACTGATATTATTACCATTATTACTTGTAGTAGAAGTGGAAGTCATAGTAGTATTTACATTTTTTTATATTCTACTGTAACAGAGAGGAAGAAAATCACATATTCTTTTAAAAACCAAAAACTGAATAACAACTTATTTATTTTCCAAAAATAAAATCTGTATACACGTCCCATTCAGGCTCTATCAGAAACAGGACAGAACAACAAACTACATTCATTAAACCTCTGAAATGTTCATTAGTTTGTTTGTTTTTTAATTTATTTGTTAATTTGAAGTTTAATTTCAGTTTTATTTTCTGGTTGCATAGCAGTTATATTTGTATATCTTGTTGGTGAATTTACTGGTTTTAGTTGAATGTTTCAGATATTATGAGGACAGCCTTGATTTGAGGTTCATTTACTGAGGTGTGCAAAAAAAAGGCCGAAAAATACTAATATGAAAGCATATTAATAATGGTTTTTACCTGATTCATTCCTTCATTTAGAAGGTAGAGAATTTCAAGTGTTTTTTTTCTATGTCAGAGCTAGACTTAATATGCTTTCATATCTCTTTATTCATTGCAGGTTATAATGTCAGTGCTTTATTATGGAGCGTTGCAGATTTTCCTCATTTTGTTCACATCTAGGAGTTGAGTTTGAGCTCTCGCAGGACATTCGCAAACCACATTTTCCTCATTTGGCAGTCAATTGTCTCCATATTGCGGCATTTATGAGCACAGACGGAGTTATTTCTGCAGCAGTGAAGTGTCAAACGTGACCTCTCCCTGGTCTCTAAATCAGTTGAACTACAACTACAGGAGACTCCTGCCAGATTTTCCCGGGTGGGACTTGAATGCCTCACGACACCAGCTGTCACACACCAGGAAGTGTTGTGGGATTGACCTGTTGCGTATGAGTGTGTGTGACCGGCCCCTTCATGCCTTGCTGGGACAGCCCCGTCCCCTCCTCCCCTCTACCCCCCCATGCCCTCCTCACGGCCCTGGGTTCAGTCCTCTGTTCAGTGCTCGTCGGCGGCAGCATGCAGCAGCCCCTTCCCTCGCCCTCCTCTTCCTTTTCTCCAGGATGAACGCTCTGTGCTCTCTGCTCTGTATCAAATACAGGTACAAACTCTCACACTCACACTGAAAACATAGAAAAAAACCAACAAACAGTCAGTAGAAGGAGATCAGCCTCTAATACAGTGTTTTTCTGCTTGTACTAAAGCTTGATTTCTCCAAATGTTGGTTGTTTTTCAGCCTCATTAATCTGTAACAGTGAATAATAGTATCTAATGTTGTTTCACTGATGGATGGGAGTGTTCAGACTTCACCTCCAGGACAGGTAACACCAACAGCCTGTTAGTCCGACTTAACTCAGCCAGACCACGGTTTAACCCTAACCCGCTTCTGTAGAACTCTGAATACCAGCACGTAGTTCATCTGTGAACAGGTGGAGTGAGTTGGTAAAAGGACGGAGATGATGCACAGGTGGGTGGATTCACCTGTTAATGCGAGTCCTGGTCAGTTTATTCAGGCTGTGATGGAAATACAATATACGGTGTCCTATAGTTTCATCCATTCATTTATTTGTTTTGAGCAGAAGAAAAAACTAAATTTTCATGTGTACAAGGAACTAATAACAGAGCAAATACATTAATAAATAGAGGTGATCACGGAAATATAGCAATTGCCATGTACACTAGTAATAACAAAATAGATTCAGTAAGTATTGTTCAAAAACGAGTGGGAAGTTAAATCCCACCCCCACCTCTCATTTATACAATATAACACATTACTTTTGCTTCCTTAATGATAAAGTTATATTTGTTTGGAATCCTAATAATTTAAATAACAGATAGTAAACAGATTTGGAAAACTGAAGTACATTACACATATCTAATTGCTATGTGTTTAGTGTGAATGTGAGGCAGAAAAACACCTGAAATATTGACATTAAAAATTTAATAATAAAAAATCATCGGTACTTGTAATAATGACACTAAAGACGTTTTCTCAATAATCAATAAAATGTCAGCCATGTTGAAAATCACAGGCTGGATAACGATTATTTCCAAAGTTGAGTCAAAGTGAAAAATCTTCTTAATTTTGCTCAAAATGATGAAAGAATTTAAATTTGATTCAGGATTTTATTCTATTTTATTTTTTAATTCCCATCAATATAAACTTTAAAACTAAAAAAAAAACTTTAAAAACTATAACATTTTTTAAAAAATCTAAAACTTTTTTCTTGATGAAAACATGTAGTATGTGATTAGAGAAACACATTCCAACTGAATATTCTACAGTTAATAAACCGGATGCCCTTTGGATTTTTGTCCTTAGTGATTTTCTTGAATCAGAAACTCTTCTTCATCACATTATCATTGAATGAGCAGTTGAAAAACATACACATTTAGGGATGGATGGATGGATGGATCTAATTTCCAACAGAAAGTGTGTAAAATATCTCTGTATTAATGTTGTTTACTTGTATATTTGTGCTGTACATTCATCCATGTAAATAATTGGTATAAAATAGTTATTCATCTTTTCATGGTCATTCCTTCCTTCCTTCCTTCCTTCATTCATTCATTGTCTGTTATTCAGGTTTAATACATCCTCATTATCTGAGGTTAAATGCTGCTGATGGTTGAATGACTGAGATGTGGGTCCATCAGCTGGTCTTCAGGTCCACAGTGAGGGTTTTCTTGTGGTTTTGGTGGATCCAGTCGTATAAACTCTGCGTCATGTGCAGAAGTAGGTCGATGCTGTTGGAACAGATCAGTGACTTCAGTCGTTGTGTTTCATTACTGTTGGGGAACCCGGCGTGTTGTGGTTGTCGTGGGTGACAGCGGATGCAGACGCCTCTGGGTTTCTACAGTGTTTTCTTCTCAGACATGGGACGTCTCCTCTCGTCTGTGTTTTAACTCTAAACGCCTGCCGTGCATCTCCATTTCAAAACATCTCCGTGTTAAACATTACACTGGTGAGTTTGTCAGACACTGAAACTCGACAGATCTGCTGTTGAGCGCCGTCTCAGCGTGACGTGTTCGCATCACGTCTGGACTCACCGTGTTTGTGTCGCCTTGAAACGAGTCAGTTTGATGAAAAAACAGCAGGTAGAACTGACACAGTTCAGGTGAAGGTGTGTTTGTGTTGTTTCCATTATCACGTGTGTGTGTGGCGTTCAAAGTCCGTCTGTACGTCGGTGTACTCTGACGGGGACGATCAGCCGCCGTCGTACAACCTGTTTCAGTCACCGATTACACAAACAGAAACAAAAAAAGAATCAACTAGAAACTGCCTTAAACCCCTCAACTAGAATCCAGCAAATTTTAATATGCTTCAATGTATTAATACACAAATATAAACACCCTTTTTGCACATACTTACATTTTTCAGTATTTGTGTGATATTTTTATTGATATTCTTTGTGTTCTAGTGTTTTTGCTACTAAACTGATTTTCATTGTTCCTGTGACAGTGACAATAAAGATCTATTCTATTCTCTTTTATTCAATTCTATTAACATGTAAGAATATGGAGAAATACATGTATGTTCCATTTCATTTTACATTTGAAGTTGGAGTAAATGTCTTCTCAGGGATATCACATCCACCATCATTATATAATACTCAGAATATTTCAAGTCCTTCTCCTCAAAACAAAACAACCTCAAACCTTCACAATAAAAACCTCTTATTCAGTGACTCAAAGGTTTGATCAGGTCATTGATCCCGGACGAGCCCCCAAAAACTGCCCGTTTTCATTTAGAAACTGAAAAAAATACATAAAACACTTGTACATCCATTAACAGATTAGATTAGATTAGATTTAGATTAGATTTAATTTATTGGTCCCCGTGGGGAAATTCATCTTCACTGACTGAAAACATTACAGGAAAAAAAAAAAAAGAAAGACAGTAATATTATACAGCACAGATGACAACAACAACAGTGGGGGTAGACATAACGAAAAGAGACATTTATGGGGTGGCAGTTGCAGACTGGTCAGCCTGTCAGCGGGGCCTGGTGTTTAGGGCGGCTATGGCTGAGGGGATCAGGCTTTTCCCAAGACGGGCCCTCCTGAATTTTAATGTCCTGTATCTGCGTCCTGAGGGTAGTGGGATGAAGTAGCGGTGTAATGGGTGTGTGATGTCCTGGACTATTGTGTTTGCCATTCGGGTGATGGATCTGTTATTTAGTTCTGTGAGGTTGGGTGTGGGGAGGCCAATGATTTTAGCAGCTGTATTTGTGATGCGTGTGAATTTGGCTCGGTTGGTGACGGAAAGCATGGTGTAAAAACATGTGGAGCAGTACAGGAGGATGGATTGGATAATACTTTTGTAGAGTGACAACAGGAGGTGGGGTGCAACATGTAGTCCTTTGAGTTTGCGGATGGCTGACAGTCTTTGTTGGCTCTTTTTTTGAATGTTGAACAGAAACACAACTTTTATCATTTAAACCTAGAAGAAAAATGTGTACTCTGGATTTTTTCTATCCTTAACATCTGTCGTCATTATTTAGAGCCGATCAGTAAAACCCCAATGAAACTACCACAATTAAGGCTTGATTTTGAAAGAAATGCAAGTTTTCTGTCATCTTTTTCATGGATTTTGTCGACATTTTCAGCTAAAATACTAAAATCTTTTCATTTTGACTCATTTTACATAACTTTACTCCTGAATATATTCATGTCACAATAGTTTTGAAGGTTCTACTTGGAGTTTTGTGAAATGTTCTGACCAGAAATAAGAGGCTTGGACCAAAAATTCCCACCTTTTCCCTCACTTTGCCGTTGTTGTATGAGGATTCAGATTTCCATTTTGATTTTACACTACTTTTTTCAACATTACAACAGGGATGATGCACATGTACGTCCACAGATCAGATATGTGTATTCAAACTGGATTAGTTTTACATGGGCACGTGGGGTAATGCCACTTTACCACAGGACATCAGTAATATTAATGGCCAAGTCACACTGGATAAGAAATATCAGTAAAGCTACCACAAGTGGGAGGGGTAAATTCATTCACGCTCCGCTGTCCCCTCCTGTCGTCATGTGAGTATGATGTCGCTTCCTGTTATCACTGCCAAGAATATTAATATTGTCCATCAACCATATGATTAAGCTACTAACATTTTTTTACTAACCACATAGCCCTGCTACGTTGCTGAGCTTACCTAAAGCAATCAGAAGTCCCGTGCCTCTAACAAGTGCTTTTGACCTTCTTTTGCTTCTGAATCGTGTTTGTCGTACACCAATTCCAACAGTACGTAAGGTTTTACACGCACTTGTCCGACTGCCTACTGTGGAAAATTGAGTGCTTCTTCAAAACCGCGAAAAACCTCTTGTAAACAGGATATGATGGAAAATGTACACACATATTAACTACTGGTCTATTTGGGATTAGTATTACCTGGGGTCATTTTCCCAGACCCTTTAGCCTTATTTGGACGGTATTAGTTTTACATAGGTACGTGAGTAAAGTAATAATCGCCAGAGATTTTAGTCCCATCCGAATATGCTACGTCAGTAATCATTACCGCACAATGTCATTTAAGATTACTGTGACTTTCACCTTTTGTAAAATTATCTGGGAAAATGACCCCAGGTAATACTAATCCCATGCAAATAGACCAGTGGTTAATATGAGAGTAGATATTCTGTCATATCATGTTTACAGGTGGTTTTTTGCGGATTTTCAAGCATGAAGGCTCTTGAAGAAGCACTCAGTTTTCCAGTAGGCAGTCGGACAAGTGTGTTACCAATATTATTACTGCTTTACCAACGTCCTGTGGTCAAGTGGCATTACCCCATGTGCTCATGTAAAACAAATCCACTCCAAATAGTGCTTTTTACAGAAGGTAAAAATCAGGGAAATCTTTACTGACATTGTGTGGTAATGATTACTGATGTAGCACATTTGGATGGGACTAAAATCTCTGTCAATTATTACTTTACCCCATGTACGTATGTAAAACTAATCCCTTCTTGAATAGTGTCTTTAATTCCATGGTTTTACTGGATTATTATGACTCTGAACCATGTTTTATCTACTGTTGTTTCCACTAATGGGCTCCTGGTTTTGTCTTTAAATGCCTGATGTGTTGGAGGTCAATGTGTCACATTTTATCAGTTCTGTTTGTCAGTAATATTCATAGAATAAAGTGTGAAATGAAGCGTCTGTTGCTGTTTTTTTCCAGACGCTGCTTCCAGACGGCCCATCTCTACGTGGAAGACAGTGATTCACCCAGGGTGGCGACCAATGACAGCGTCCCCGTCATCAACATCCCAGGTAATGCACAAGCAAATGCCATTCTAGACCTGGTACTGGACCCGGGAACTACTGTAGACCTGATATAGGACTCAGGAACCACTGCAGACCTGGCACAGGACTCAGGTACCAGTGTAGACCCGGTACAGGACTCAAAAAACCACTGTAGACTGGGTACAGACAGGGTACAGGATTCAGAAAACCACTATAGACCAGGTACAGGACTCAGGTACCATTATAAACCAGATACAGGACTCGGGAACCACTATAGACTGGGTACAGAACTGCCACTCTAGACCGGGTCGCCATTTTAGACCAGGTACTGGACCCTGGTCTTATGTGTTTTAAAAGCCTCGATCCTTCATGGTCAGCCGGGTGGCAGTCCAGTCCGGGGTTAGAGGTCAGGGCTATTCTTAAAGCAGAGGTCAAAGGTCATGTGGGTCTTGTGTTGCTGTGAACAGTCAGTTTATCAATAATCCAACGTGTTCCTACAGATTCATTCAGCAGTAACAGTGTCTGAAACATATAAGAAATAAAAATGATTGTACATCAGAAAGACAAGAACAAAAATCTAAAAACATTGACAACAAAAATCATTTTTTGGGAAATTCACTGATTTCTCATCAGACTGAGACTAAAATGATAAGATGTAACAGATATGAAAGACTAAACCGGTTCGGTTTAAGTGTCATTACTAAGGTCTAAACTCAACATCACATTCAACAAAACCCTGATGATCAAATACTGACTCATCCTGCCGTAGATGATCAGATCCACACTCGTATCTTCTCCTTTTGTGTGTTTCGTCCGTTCTGAGGTTTTAATTTTAGTGGATGTTATGTCATATCGACGGTGATGCACCATAACCATAGAAACCATGTAAAGTCAACCTGTTTCCACTGATACGAACACAGTCCCAAATATTCTGTTCCTGGGACCAGATCCTCTAACTGGACCAGGGTCTGTTACAAGGACCCTCCTGGATCCTCCTCAGGGTTCTGAACAGCCTGTCCAGTTCAGTCCAGCTCTGGTCCTCAGGTCCAGCATTTGAATCCAAACCTGCTAAATCAGTTCAAAGAATTGGGGGGGGCCAAGTCCAGGTCCTCCATTCACACAGGGGCCAGGATGGGGGTCTGGTCCAGAACAGAGCAGGCCCAGTTCCCACACCTCAGTATGGCAGGGTTGGTGACACCCCCCACCCCCCCAGCTGTAAGTACATGACCAGAGCAGACCTGGACCCCAGCCTGAACTTGGACCCGGACCTGAACCTGGGCCTGGACTTGGACCCGGGTCTGGGCCTGGACCCAGATATGGACCTGTACCCAGACCTGGACCTGGACCCAGTTCTGGGTCTGGACTCGGACCTGGGCCTGGACCTGGACCTGGACCTGGACCCGGATCCAGACCTGGACCTGGCCTTTGACCATATGTCAGTTGGGTTAATTGACTCAAAAGCTCAGACCCAGAGCCCGGCACATCCCATAATCCTCTTTGTGAACCTTCAGCTGGATTTGAGACCTGAAGGATAAAAGGCATGCAGAACATTTACAGAGTTAAAAACAATAAACATACAGCGTTTCCCAAAGGGGGGGTCGAGACCCAAACAGGGACAATGAGATGTTCTTAGTGGGTCCGAATCAGGAATAAAAATAACGAAACAAAAGGAAAATAATGTCAGAGGTAAAAATATGAGACAGCGTAAAAGATTTAACAAGATGAAAAATATATGTTGCTTCAAAATGGAAAATAATATAAAAATATAAAAAGATAATATAAAAAGAAAATGACAAAATAAGAGGAAAGAGACATGAAAGCTACTGTAAATGTAGACATGACGTAAAAGATGAAACAAGATGAAAAATATGTACGAGACATAAAAGAAAAAACAGGAAGTAAATGACAATAAAAAAAAAGAAAAAATGTAAGACAACGTTATGTTATTGGTCTGATCCACTTTAGATCATACTGGTCTGAATGTGGAACCTGAACTAACATGAGATGGACATCCCTGATCTAAACTGTTCTTCAGTCAGAACAGGAACAAACTGAACTTTTACACTGATTTAAACATACAGTACAGGATCAAACCAGAGTGAATGTTCTTGTGTGCAGACAGTTTTGAATCTGTTGAATTCATGTGTTCGTAGATGTTTTCTGATGGTCTTTAAGTCTGAGAACAGGAATGGAGACCAGTAAGTAAAGCCTACTTATGGCTCTGAATTCTGAGAAATCCCATGAGATCAAGGTCTGCGAGGTTTTAACTGATCTTTGCTTTAATGTTGTGTAACATATAATACAGTATTAATGATATAGAATAATAGTATGCTAGCAGACTTCAGTAAATTAGGACATATTAATGCACATATTTACAGTTTAGTTTATATAAGGAAAGCAGGTTTTATGTTATTTAGAAGGGTTAATGTGTTTCATTAATGGGCCTCAGTGGTTCTGACCTCTGACCTGTATTAACCTTCCCACCCACAATGACCTCTGACCCCCGCCATTTAAGGACACACATCGCACACAGGACTCCCACAGTGCACCTTGCCTATAGGCTGAGGTTAAGCTGGTGACAGCGGTCAGTAGCAGATCATGATCTCAGAGACCTGGACTCACATCTAGTACCTCCTCTGTTTACATGGACCCAATGCTAATGCTAATGCTAATAACCTCTGCCAAGGAGGTTATATTTTTGCCAGCGTTGGTTTGTCTGTCTGTCTGTCTGTCCGTGTGCAAGATAACTCAAAAAGTTACAGACAGACTTGGATGAAAATTTCAGGAAATGTTGATACTGGCACAAGGAAAAAATGATTAAATTTTGGTGATCGGGGGGGCGCTGATCTGCCTTGGCGGAGGTCTGCGCTCTCTGAGTGCTTTTCTAGTTATCTTCTGTTACCTTCACTTTCACTGGACATGTACTGCTTTTCCAGGGTTAAATCATACAGGGTTCAGACAGTTTTTCTTCAGTCCTCAAATACTATGAAGGATTAAGACTCACATCAGAATTCAGCAGTAAAAGCTTACGCTAATGCTAACCGCTAACCCTTGACATTCAGTTGCTTCAAAAATCATGTTTGCATTATTTCTCCTCTTTCTGGAGTGTATTTGTCTGTAAAGATCTGCAACATGGACTTAAATACTATATATCTCTTCCATTGTGTGGTCATAATCAAAAGTATAAGCCACATTAACTTTTATTTTATGCTAATCTATAACTGCAAGATAGCTTTACAGCCAGCTAGCTATAACTGCAAGCTAGCTAACAGGTGTAGCACCTGTTTCGTTACATGAGGTGACAGATCTTTTAAAGCTGTGGTGCCACGTCTTTGAACGACCTCCCTCTGTCCTTCTGGTCCATGGACTCTGTTGAGACTTTTAAACAACATCTTAAGACACTCTTGTTTAAGCAGGCATTTTAAATCCAAACTGGCTCAGGGCTGTTACAAAACCTGTTGAACTCAATGTGTTTATTGCATTTTAACTGTATTTTAACTTTATTTTAATTGTATTGTAAACTGTATTTTAATTGTCTTGCACTGTAAAGCACTTTGTGACTCCCTGTCTGTGAAAAGTGCTCTATAAATAAAATTTACTTACTTACTTATTTAGCTTTAGTAGAAACCAATGGATAATTGTTATTAGAGTGGAATTAACAGTTTTTTAAACAAAAATGTCAGATTAGCATTAAAAATGTTTTTATTTCACAGTACTTTTTGTATCTTTTAATTATTGTTGGTGTTTTATATGTATGTTTTTAGTTTAGTGTTTTATGAATAGAATAGAATAGAATATCTTTATTGTAATTGTAACAAGTACAACAAAATTAGTGTCATCCAATCTGTACATCAGATATAAAATTTACTATAAACATACAAATAAAAGCAGCTAAAATAAATAGATTTAAAAAAACACAAAAACAAGCAGAAACTCATCACTCACATAGAAGCGTACATTCTGTTATTGCACTGATCCCATATAAAACAGTATGGTTTCAATGTAGATACCGTATGGATGACCTGTATTGTATGTAACTTCTGCTGCTGCTGTCTGGGCCACGACACTCTGGAAAAGAGGTTTTAAATCTCAACAGGGGTTTTTGGTTAAATGAAGTTTAAATAAACAAAAAATAGTTTTCATCATTTTCTGATATTAGTTTATTAAATATATATTTCTTTGCTTCTATAGTTAAAGTCATGGTGTCCAACTGAGTGGACGTTTATGGAATTCTGGTTCATGCATAATTTTTTTCATGTGTAAAGAGAAATAAAAATACTCAGGAAAAAAATGTTGACTGAGGTTTTCATAATTCATGCATGAATGCCGACACATTTCCATTTCTGATGTAAATGAGTCTCAAAATGTAAATGAGTCTCAAAACACAAAGCGAACGTTTGCTCCTGTTAATATTTGATGATGACTAAACTGAAGGGAACAGACTTATGGTTTTACATTCTGTCACTGAGCATTTGGACTGAACCTAGTGTTGGTGTAACGGTGGATGTCGTCTGTTGGTCAGATCAGGACCTGGTTCAACTGTGTGTCTTGGTGGTCTTGTCTATAACCTGGTTCAACTCTCTGTCTTCATGGTCTTGTCTATAACCTGGTTCAACTCTGTGTCTTCATGGTCTTGTCTATAACCTGGTTCAACTCTGTGTTTTCATGGTCTTGTCTATAACCTGGTTCAACTCTGTGTTTTCATGGTCTCGTCTATAACCTGGTTCAACTCTGTGTTTTCGTGGTCTCATCTATAACCTGGTTAAACTCTGTGTTTTCGTGGTCTCGTTTATAACCTGGTTCAACTCTGTGTCTTCATAGTCTTGTCTATAACCTGGTTCAACTCTGTGTTTTCATGGTCTCGTCTATAACCTGGTTCAACTCTGTGGTTTCATGGTCTCGTCTATAACCTGGTTAAACTCTGTGTTTTCGTGGTCTCGTCTATAACCTGGTTCAACTCTGTGTTTTCGTGGTCTTGTCTCTAACCTGTTTCAACTCTGTGTCTCAGTGGTTTTGTCTATAACCCACTTCAACTCTGTATTTTCATGATATTGTCTATAACCTGCTTCAACTCTGTGTCTTGGTGGTCTTGTCTATAACCTGGTTCAGCTCTGTGTCTTTGTGGTCTTGTCTATAACCTGGTTTACTCTGTGTTTTCCAGATGACATGGAGGCTATTCCAGTCAAACAGTTCATCAAACACGTGTCTGGACTCTACTCAAATAACCAACATGGATTCTCAGAGGATTTTGAGGTGAGACTGACGTGATTAACACTTGGACCTGAATCCCAAATATGCATCAGGTTGTTATTTAGTGGCTGTAAATATACAACAGAATCTCACTTCACCACAGTATGTTCTGCATCCAGAGCAGGTCCTTCAGTACATACATGTTCTCTGATCTGATACTGGGGTTGGAGAAGAATAGAAGAACCAACAGGAACAGGTTTACAACAACCATCCATGACACTGACCTTTAAAACCTCATTAAACTAGTTATGGGACTAAACTACAGCTGGTACAGAGCTGAAAGTTTAGAAGATAACAGGACCTCAGGAGATTCTTCTGGAAATAAAATAATTTTATCAACCACAAGGAGGCGCTCAAGATAAGACAAGATGAGATAAGATAAAACAAGATAAGACAAACTAAAATACCCGTTTGGCTGCCTTATGTTGAATAACTTATGGAACATTATATTTAGCTGCTTCTACTGATGTATTTAATATATTTAATGTCCAGTTGGTCGACATTTCTCAAGGTTAAAGTTTAAAGTTAAAAATCATTCTCCAATTGTCTTTGATTATTATATAACTATCATACTGCTAATGTGCCCACGTGCTAATGTTAATCGCTAATGCTAAAACTAATGTTAATGCTAGTGTCAGGTGTTGTGTGCATTATGGGTAAAATGCAGAAACTGAATTTCCCTACAGGGATAGTAAACCAAAGAGGCTGAAACACAAGGATTATTATCACCAATCCTGTGCTGTCCACGGAATAATTTAGAATATCAACAACCTACAGTAACCTTTGACCTTTATTCAACTATGAAAGCAACATGAAAGAATGACTTGTGTTGCTGAGGCCCAGGCACACTATAAATAAAATGATCTAAAAACTAGTCATCTAAAGCCTATGATTATGTAAAGATGCTAAAACCATAGCGTATAAATCAAAACACTTTATTAATCCCAGGGGAAATTATTTTGTTTTACAGTTGCTCCATGCAAATATAAGAAACGTGGCAGGAAAGAAATTATCAATACTACATATATATGTTTGTATGTTTATGTGTGTGTGTATGTATATATATATATATATATATATATATATATATATATATATATATATATATATATATATATGTGTGTGTGTGTGTGTGTGTGTGTGTGTGTGTGTATATATATATATATATATATATATATATATATATATATATATGTGTGTGTGTGTGTGTGTGTGTATATGTTTTTTTTTTTTTTCAAATATACATATTAAAACACTCTATTAAACACATTTATAGCTGTAAATTGTACAATATGTAGTAGACAAATATGTCAATATGATAGTTAAAAGAAATGTAAATAAATAAGCACAAAACTATTATTGTGTGTAAGTATAATGATGTGATTCTAAGGTGGAATTCAACAGTCTGACCAGTGAAACACACATCACAGCTTCTGGAGAAAGCATCACCTCAGCCTTTTTCTGGTTTGGAGGTTCTTCTCTCCACACAATTACAAAAACAAGCCAATCGTTTCCATCTCATCCATGGATGTTGGTCCAGGTAAAGGCTTGGTTTATGTTCCTCTGCGCTGTTATATCTGCATTCATCTCCAGTGGATAGTGCTGCCTTCCAACCACAGCTCAGATGTCCTCGTGCAGCTCTGTGGTTGAGTCATTTGTAGAAATGTTTCCCTGTGTTTTATTACTGCAGTTTAAGTGACTCCACCCCCGGAGTACAAACTGAAAGCAGAGATAATAAAGACAAAGAGACTCCACGCTGAGATTATATTTAAGTCTCCAGAGTCCCTGGAAGCACCCACGTATCCAAATAACAAAACCCATTTAGGACGACGCAGCACCGATTCAACTGGTGTGAAAGTGCAGATGTCAGTGGTGTTAAAGGACATCAAAAACTGATGCACATGATGATACACAATAAACCCAGAATTTACACCAATATTATCACATTTGGTTCAGGAAGAGTCAATAAAAACAAGATTATAAGGTTGAAAACTGAAATTACATCAGCCAATCAGATGGGTGGTATCATGTGACACCTGATTGTTGTTATATATAGTTGTATATAGTTGTAATAGTTGTATATAGGTGTACATAGTTTTAATAATTGTGTATAATTGTATGTAGTTGTAATAGTTGTATACAGTTTTCCTAAAAAATTCCAGAGGCATTACCTGCATTTTCATAGATAGTTGTATATAACTTAATTATTTGTTAAATTTGTAATTATTTTCTTGAAGTTTTCAATTTCTATGTTCATTTTAAGTTATAAAAAAGGTTTGTTCAACATGTTTTTGGTGAAAAACTGCAAAGAAGCTAACTTTTTCTTACTCAGATTAAATATTTTTTGTGTGATTTTAGGTTCAATGTATTAATAAAACAAATCAAACGAAAAAAATAACTGTAAAGTCACACAAGTGAGGTTGGACTGAAACATAGTGATACTAAATAAGGCAAAGTAAAGGGTTTTATAAGGTAGAAAATGAAGGCAGAAGTATTCAAAAACAGCTCATATCCTCTCAGACTCCTACGAACTACCTCAGAGAAAAAGGCTTTTCCTAGAAACAGCAGAGTGTGGACAGAGCGGGACGCCCTCAGTGAGTTATTTGGAAGCAGAGTCTGTTGGTTCCTCCCCACCGTGATTTCATTTAGGCCTGATGAACGCTGGGAACCCCTTCCCAAATCAAATTACTCCCCACGCCAAAGCCTGGCCATGCAGGAGAGCGGAGGCCCATGCATCAATCATCAGCGTTTAGAATCATCTGTATCGTGATAGGACTCAGATCGACAGAAAAGCTACTCTGAAGGAAACCGCGTAGACGTTAGTGCAGAGATTCAATGTCCATGATGGAGAAACAGCATCAGAAATGTGTAGAGGCCTGGATTTAGCACTCAGGATCATATGGAGGCATTTTAATGTCGTTTGACAGTGAGTTTATGTCTGTGTTGTACGTTAAACACACGTTATGGATTTCTCCTTTTAACCCATAAAGACCCAAACATCCACCGTTGACCTAAACCATCTACTGATGTAGATGATTCATACTTGTTGATCCATTAATCCTATCAATACATGGAAATAGTTTTGTCTTCTCATTGCTGTGATAAAATATGGTCTTCATTGCCGTTGAGGAGCGACCGTCTAAAGAAAAGCAGTAGTGAGTATATACCATCCCAACCAGTATGAATCCCGGATGAGCCCCCATATTTTAGTAACCTGCTTCAAATAAAGGACAAAAGAAAGAGAATCACACACGACATCTACTGACGTAAACTGTCCAATACCTGTTGATCCACTAATCCTATCAATCCCTGTAAATAATTGGTGTAAAATACAGTTATTCATCTTTTCATGGTCATCAGATGTGATCCATTTGGATGTTCAGAGGTTCCATAGTTACCGTGGAAACTCAGTCATCTTCTACAAAATTGATTCACCAGTAAAACACATGGAGTTTGATCAATGACAGTGGATGGACACACTGGATTTATGTTCAGTTAATGAGAGATTTGACTGAAAAAGACACTTTTTCTTCCATTTTCACTGTTTTTGTCTCACTGATAGGCCATGAACTATTGTGAAGGTGATGTGTCGTCGTCATCTTCAATAGCAATTTCTTCAGTCCTCTCTGAAACTGCTGGTTGGATTAATTTACTGTTTTATCAGTATCTTCTTTGGGACAATTTCTACAAAGTGTGTTCACAGTTTTCTGAGAAATTTAGCTTTTTGAATTTTTAACAAATTTTTGAAATACTAAATGGTCCATATTTTGATGGTTTATAACATGTAAATAGTTACAGATATAAATCTAGTTCCTATTGATCACTGATAGAAGTCATATATGGGCTTTGATTGAATTGGGTAAGTTCTCCTCCAGTGAAAGTACCACCCACTTCTATTAGGAGATTGATCTCCTGCATTCACACCACAGGACTAGAACACACAGACAGAACCTGACAACCTTACGCATTCAACTAGGGATTGATTCTTAGATTTTATGTATCTGTTAATATAATTAATCCGATGTTTTAAGACGATGTTTGAGGGACTTGAAGAGGTCAGATGTGTTGAATATTTGTAGATTATGTTTTATTACCAGGGAAACAGGATCATTCAGTGTCTGTAAATGAAGACCCTTTCCCTCCTTCATGTTAAAGCGAGTCCAGACATGTTTATTTCCTGCTCCATCTGCTCATCACATCACCGTCTTTGTGACGTTGCCTTCCCGTCTTACCTGTAACCTTATCCCCTCATCCGCTGCCACCACCAACCGCCCGTGCCTAGAATAAATGGTCAGCCCAACAGCTCTGATAAATCCATGTTTAATGGTGCTGAAACATGGAGCCCAGGCCGTAAAGCTCCAGAGGAAATGAGAGCGAGGGGTCAGAGCCAAATCCAGCGCTGGGTTGGCGGCGGCGTGCTGAGTCTGCAGCCAACAGCTGTTTGTTTGGCACCGACTCCCATTAAACACTGACATACATTCAGCTGCTACGCCTGGAATGGCTCTGGGTCATTTATAGGAACGGGAAGTAAAAGCCACGAGGTGAAGTCCACACAGGAATAATTAACCCCCTGGAATCCGCCCACAGAGGCCCTAACCCTAATCACTCACAGCGCATAGCATGTACAGTGCCATACTAATGTCACAATATTTAGCATACAATGTGTTTTAAACTTTTTTTGACATTTTTTTGTACTTTATGTATTGAGCCATAAACAAAAATACCAAATACTCTAAATAACTGTCATATTTTTAACCCTTTAAATGCCATGTTTGTAATGTAAACAAACCATATTCTTTTATGCAAAAAACTTTTTTTTTTTCTAATATACTATGTGAAAAATTTATTTTGTTTTAATAAAAAGACAAAAATACCAATGGAGCGGTAATGGAGTAAAAGTTTTATTCTCAGCTCTTTAGCACCTTCATTCATTTATCCCTCTGGTTTCCTGGCCATAGAGGTCCTTCTTAATCACCAAAAGTGCATAATCTGCGCAGAGTGGTACTAATATAATATTTTTCATACAATTTGTTTTTAACTTTTTTTTTTTTTTTTTTTTTTTTTACATTTTTTTGTATTTCATCAACCTGAGCCATTAATAAAATTACCAAATACTCAATAACTGTCATATTTCTAACCCTTTAAATACCATGTTTGCAATGTAAACAAACCATATTTTTGATGCTAAACATGCTTTTTTTGTTTGTTTTTCAATCTACTATGTATTAGTATTAGGAGTAGTTTGTTTTGTTTTCTTCCTGGCATATGTCAGGGATTTACAGTAACATTGGTTTATGTACATTATTATTTTTTGCGCTAGGTCAAATGTTAAATGCTAAAATGTGTCAGTGTGCATTTTGTACTCTTGGTAGAAGGAAGTTAGTGTAGGAATTAAACATTAAGCACTTTGGGCACCTTGAAAAGCGCTATTGAAATCTAATCCATTATTATAATTATTGTTGTTGTTTACAATGTGCGGATTTTAGTGGATGGATCAGAATTTGAAAAATCATGAAAAAATGAACAACTTTTGAATTCTAATCTAAAACAAACTGTGAAAAATAAAATGACCTTTTATAACATGAAGTGCAAAGTGTGCATAATATGGTCACCTGGATACCCGAAGGTTAAACATATAAATACATGCAGGAGGTAAACAGGAAAAGACCTCCAGGGTTTAGTCCTGTAATTAATTTTCAGTCTAAATTAGCCCACAGCTCATTTCACTTCCCAACATGTTCGACACTGTGGCCTCGGGTCATGAAAATAAATGAGTCTACCAGCAAAGGGACGGGGCTTCTACTGTGAAGACATGAACAAGTGGAACTCAGGAGAAAAACACCAAATACAAATGTTAACAGAGAAAACACAGAATGAGATGGAATGAGACTGAACAAGTCGAACCGGGAGGACGAGGACTCCAACGAATGTGGTGAACGATCAGTATCTGAAGAAACACGACTGAACAGAAAAGACAGAAGATCTGAGGCTGAAAGAACGAACCAGATAAAAGATAAAAGGAGGAGGAGCCCAGGTTTACCACCGTTCAACAGTGGCATAAGCACCCGAATGTTTCAGATCTGCTGAACCTTTTCAAAATAAAAGCACTAAAACCACCCACAAATAAAACCATCAACTCCAGTGTGAAATGTTTCCATATGTTTGGTTAATTATACATGTGATAATCTGGTGTTTATGAACGACAATGGAACCAGAGTTAAAGACAAATTGAGAACAGAGTCAGTGCACCCTTTGTTTAATTTAACACGTTATAAAGATTATATATTTAAGGTTCATTAAGCATTTGTTTAACCTTGGATTTGATGTCAGTGTTTAATGATCTGTTTTGGTTCTGGTTCTAGACTAAACTCACACATTCACTCGTGTGTGTTTTTGTGTGCATTTGTTTAGGAGGTTCAACGCTCCACCGCCGACATGAAGATCACGTCTGAACACTCCAACCACCTGGACAACAAACACAAGAACAGATACATCAACATCGTAGCCTGTGAGTAAACACAAACACACACAGTAAAGCACAAACACACAAGGAAACAACAAAAAACAATACAGTAAAACACAGCAAAACACCACCTTGGTCCTGCTTAAGGTCCTGGTTCTGGAGGTTCAGAGTGTGGGGGTTCAGGTTCTGCAGGTTCAGGTTCTTGAGGTCCTGGTTCTGGAGGTTCAGAGTGTGGGGGTCCAGGTTCTGGAGGTTCAGAGTGTGGGGGTTCAGGGTCTGTAGGTTCAGGTTCTTGAGGTCCTGGTTCTGGAGGTTCATTGTGTGGGGGTCCAGGTTCTGGAGGTTCAGAGTGTGGGGGTTCAGGGTCTGTAGGTTCAGGTTCTTGAGGTCCTGGTTCTGGAGGTTCAGTGTGTGGGGGTCCAGGTTATGGAGGTTCAGAGTGTGGGGGTTCAGGGTCTGTAGGTTCAGGTTCTTGAGGTCCTGGTTCTGGAGGTTCAGAGTGTGGGGGTTCAGGGTCTGTAGGTTCAGGTTCTTGAGGTCCTGGTTCTGGAGGTTCAGAGTGTGGGGGTTCAGGGTCTGTAGGTTCAAGTTCTTGAGGTCCTGGTTCTGGAGGTTCAGAGTGTGGGGGTTCAGGGTCTGTAGGTTCAAGTTCTTGAGGTCCTGGTTCTGGAAATTCAGAGTGTGGGGGTTCAGGTTCTGGAGGTCCGGGGTCTGGAGGTTCAGGTTCTTGAGGTTCAGGTTCTGGAGGTTCAGAGTGTGGGTGTCCAGGTTCTAGAGGTTCAGGTTCTGGAGGTCCAGGGTCTGGAGCTACAGAGTGTGGAGTTTCAGAGTGTGAGGGTTCAGTTTCTGGAGGTTCAGAATGTGGGGGTCCAGGTTCTGGAGGTCCAAGTTCTGAAGGTTCAGATTGTGGAAGTTCAGTGTGAGGGTCCAGGTTCTGGAGGTTCAGGTTCTGGAGGTTCAGAGTGTTGGGGTCCAGGTTCTTGAGGTCCAGGTTCTGGAGGTTCAGAGTGTGAGGGTCCAGGTTCTGGAGGTTCAGCTTCTGGAGATCCAGGTTCTGGAGGTCTGTTGGACTCTGGACCGTTTGTATCGATGTTTATTTCCTATGATGCTTCAGCTGATGGGCCAACAGGAACCAGACACTTGATGGTGTTGGATGTTTCATCTGCATATTGTGACGGTTGTTTCAGGTCAACGTTCCCACAGTTCTGTTCAGGGAATCTCGCCTGGACTGAATGTGTGACGGTTGAACCCAGCTGTCGTCTCCGTCTTCTGCTGTTTGACTGATGTGTTTCCTCCTCAGACGACCACAGTCGGGTGAAGCTGAGGCCGACGGCGGGAAAGGACGCCAAGCACACAGACTACATCAACGCCAACTACGTGGACGTGAGTTCGACCACAACGACAAATGTTGATCTGATGAGACACGGTTCAGAGGAGACCCGGTCCAGATGAACATCTCCTCCATATTCCAGACACATCTCAGAATTTCAGATCTTTTAGTTCAACTCCAGGTTTTCTCATTACTTTCAGATGCCAAATCAGAATTTCAGATTCAGTCCTAGTATGTTGAGGTTTTTCCTTATTTTTGAGATATGCTTGTGTTATTTCTTAGATATTTACCCATTATTTGTTGGTAAAAAGCAAAGGTTTTTACCCTCTGCGTTCTTCACAAGGTATTGTCATCAGTTCATTGTCCGCCCGTTCCTAATGTTCAGACACTTTGGTGTGAACTGAAGGCCGAGGGTTTACAAGTGCGGGCATGTTATGTTATGGAACTAAGATCCAAACTGAGTAATTTAAGTAATTTTACCCCTCGGCCAACTTCTGGTTGAAGGGGTATTGTAGTCATTTTGTAGTCCGTCCATCTTTGTTCGTTCATTCAATGGCATAATTGCATTATCTGAAGAATGCATTGAGATATCTGCACCACATGTATACTGTGGATGCATCTGGGCATGGAGCAGAAGCCTATTGAAAATAGGTGACTTTGACCTACTTTTTCAAGGTCAAATGTCCTTGTGCCATGTGCAGTTATATCTGAGTACTTTCAAATATAAATATGTATGCAATAAGTTTTACACAAAGACAATCTAATCTAAATTATAGGGCAGTAACTTTCAACAGAATCTTACACTGTATTTGGCTGAGGGGGATTAAAAGTGCGCAGCACGTTATGTTAAGATACTGAATCTGCATTTTTAGGTGCTGACTGACTGTTTTGTCAAAGTTTCTCATTACTTAACCTCCTGAGATGCAGGAAATGTCAGGAAAGTACAAGTTTTGGCTTTTTATTAAATAATTGCCTATATTAGAAATATCATGATGCAAACTTTTTCAGATGCATTTTTTAAAATTTGTATGGAATATCCTTTGCAGTGGACAGTTTTTTTTATTGTTTTTTTCATAAAGCTGTGAAACTCTTGTCCACAAACATGGACAGAAAACTGACAATTGAGGAGATTAAAGATGCAAAATCTTTGTTAAATTGAGTCTTCTGAGTCACTGAGTCGTTATAACTAATTTACATGTTGGTCTTCCCATCACTTTGACTCCATGTATTTTGTAGATTTTTGTTCATGCAGGCATGTTTCTGTTAAATCTTCACCTTTAATCCATGTCTGGATGTTTCTTAAAATTCTCCTCTGTCTCTTGTCCATCTTCAGGGTTATAATAAACCTAAAGCCTACATCGCGGCCCAGGGTCCTCTGAAGTCCACCTTCGATGACTTTTGGCGAATGGTTTGGGAACAAAACACCGGCATCATAGTGATGATCACCAACTTAGTGGAAAAAGGCAGAGTATGTGTCGAAACGCTCACAGTCCATCAAACCGGATGTTCTTACTTTAATAATTCAGTCTGTGATTTAATGATGATGGACTTTTCCTTCAGGACAAATACTTTGATCTTTTCCATATAAATGTCATGAACAGTCACATGTTTCCTGGTCGACCTATAAAACTGTGGAAGCTGTGGATTGATAGTTAATCTAACCGTGTTTTCCAGAGAAAATGTGACCAGTATTGGCCGACCGAGAACAGTGAAGAATACGGGAACATCGTGGTGACTCTGAAGAGCACCAAAGTCCACGCCTGCTACACCGTACGCCGCTTCACGCTACGCAACACGAAAGTCAAGAAGGTGAGAAGTTCACCTCAGGTTGACTGAGAATAAGGCCATTTCTGAGACAACATCTCCATTTGGTGTTTGGTCTGAACATTCATGGTGACCTGATGACATCATGATCTGACGACATCATGACCTGATGACGTCATGACCTGATGATGTCATGACCTGATAACATCATGATTGTAGATGATGAGGTCATGACCTGACGTAGTTGTGCTGATATAATAATCTGCTGCTACTTCCTGAGACTGAATGTGTTTTTTGTGGCTCCAGACAGATTGAATGTTTCTTCAGTAAATGTTGACTGACACCTTGTCCCTTCGTTGTTCTCATCCAGGGCGCCAAATCCAACTCTAAGTCCAGGGCTCAGGGCGAGAGGACAGTGCTGCAGTATCACTACACCCAGTGGCCGGACATGGGCGTCCCCGAGTACACCCTCCCCGTTCTCACCTTCGTCCACCGATCTTCGGACGCCCAGACACCGGACATGGGGCCCGTGGTCGTCCACTGCAGGTAACGCCTCCCGCTGTTAACTATACAAACGGAGTATCTGACTGGTCGTGTGGATGCTGATAACCATGTCAACGGTACAAACGCTGCCACTCAGAGCCAGTCGGGTCAGCGCTGGTTTTCATTGGACAAAACTGGTTCCTTTTTCCAGATTAAATCCACAGAAAAACATGGAGAACCATAGCGTCTCAGATCACAGTGTGTGTAGTTAATTTTACGCCTTGTCCATATTAAAGTCAAATATCCCTCTTAGTTTCAGTTGTGTGAAACTGATCCTTCATGCTGTACAGTTTCACATCGCTCAAGGCCAGAGCGAACCGAGCAGATCTGAAGGTTATGGAAATGCTGCCATTATTCACTGATGAAATGGAGCCGTTTGCTCAGGGTTAGTGTTAAAACAGACCTCATTTTATCTGGATCTTAATCCTGTGTGAATCTGCCGTGTCTGTAATTTGCGAAGTAAAAATCCCAGTGGAACTAACCTCCTTCAGCAAACACAGACGTCCTCCATAAGACGAGTCCCATGCAAATCAAATAAATGGGATTTACAGCATCGGTTATTCTGCCAGTTTCCTGAGGATGGAAGAGGCTGAGAGGACGTTCATGTCAGGATGTTTATTGGGAAGAGTCAACTTAAAGTAACATCTCAACACATGAAGAGGTCGATGACATGAACCAGCATGTTTATATCTGAGAACAGGATCTCTAACCCTGAGGAGTCCCTGAATGCACCATCGCGTCCAAATCACATCCGATTTAAGGCATCGTATCAGCAGACAGAGCCTCGACAAGTCTTTATTTACACTGATGTGAAAGTGCAGATGTTAAAGTAAAACTGTGACGACAATGGTGTTGAAAGGACAAGAAAAAACAGACACATGATACACAATAAAAAACAGAATTTACACCGCATCCACATCCTGACCCTGAGGGGCTGCATCCCAGTCCCCCAGAAAAGATATTTGTTGTTTATTCGTACATGCTGTACCGTATTTGTCCAGCAGTCACCGCCAAAGTGTTCTGTGTATAGCAGCGTGATTGTAAGGCTATTGTATTCCAAAATTACTAATGTAACCAAAATATTGGTCCTATCAACTTGCCATTTTTGCTAGTCTGATCCTTGACCAAAAATACGTAAGTATGACAAACTGCAGCAGTCAACTCTTGACAGATTTTGTGTGATTCCTGAGACACACACACACAAACACACACACACACACACACACACACACACTTGGCTTTTATAATATAGATGACTAGAAACAGAAACCAGACGCTTCAGATTCAACATCATCCAGAACTTTCATCTGATCATTTATGTTCATTGGCCAATCTTCTTGGTAGTTCTTCTCGGTTCAACTGGACTGGTATAGTTAAACCAGTCCAGTTGAACCAAGAAGAACTACCAAGAAGAATGATGACCTGGTCAGTTGAGAACCTACACAGACTTCATTGGCCTTTGTTTCATTTTAATCTCACTGGCCAATTTCTTCAAACATCATCTTCTTTGAAACTACTTATCAGTCATTTATCTGTATCTTCTTTGGGACAATGTCTGCAAAGTGTGTTCAATCTTGACAAATTTAGATTTTTAAATTTTTTTATGAATTTTTTAAATATTATAAATGTTTCTTTCCTTCTAATGGTGCATATTTTGATGGTTTATAACATGTAAATGGTTACAGATATCAATCTAGTTCCTATTGATCACTGATAGAAGTCATATATGGACAGTGATTGAATTAGTTGAGTTCTCCTCCAGTGAAAGTACCACCCACCTCTATTGGCAGATTGATCTCCTACATCCAGACCACAGGACTCGAACATAGAGACAGAACCTGACAACCTCACACATTCAGCTGGGGAATGATTCACATAGAACAGGATGTTGACATACAGGGACACTGGGACTGTTTTTGCTGTTCTGAATTGATCCCTTTATTGCAGAGGAATCAAAAAGCAACAATCACAGATGCATCTGCAGATCAGAGCAGACAGTGTTTTACTAGACGTTGGGCGGGGAAATTACTGGTAATTGTGGATCAGCTGTACCAGGGGGAAGAGGACGGCGCTCTGCACTGTCATCTTCACTGTGATACTCAATAATAGTATGTTACAGCGTCTCGCCTACGCAGCTCACAGACCATTTATTATGTTGTACACACGTACACGCCAAGGTTATAATAGTTTTAGATTTTTCATTATTGTTTAGTTTTATTTAGTTTCAGGTTTTTTTCTCTAATTCAGTTAGTTTTAATTAGTTTTTAGAGCAGTTTTACTAGTTTTTATTAGTTTTGGGTTTTTTTCTAAATGCTTAGTTTTAGTTTAGTTTTTCATATCTTTTATCTTCCTCGCCGTCATATTCAAAGAAATCCCATACTGGACTCTGCTGCTCTAGAAGTTAACCATGGTCGTGTTCATTGTGTTGCAGCGCCGGCGTCGGTCGGACGGGGACATACATCGTCGTCGACTCAATGCTGAAGCAGATCAGAGACAAGAGCACAGTCAACGTCCTGGGTTTCCTCAAACACATCCGGACCCAGCGGAACTACCTGGTCCAGACCGAGGTGAGTCTCACCAGGCCACAGTGAGTTTGGACATCAACACCGTCGCTGGCCTGGGCGTTTCCTCTGGAGGGTTTGAACAGGTTTTCAGTGTCTGGCAGATCCACAGTAACTGGGTTCTGATTGATTCAGTGGCATTATGTGGATCCAACTCTATTTTTGTGACTGTATATGTCTGGTCCAGGTTTCCTGCTGACACCGTATGGAATCACTGAATCCAAACACACACGCAGAAACGTCTATTTGGCGTGTTTTACACACACTTTATCAACATTTCACAGCACACTCTCCCTCAGTACCCAAATAGAACTGATAATACCTATGTAAATCAAGGCCATTTTTCCGTTTTAATTCCACGCTGTTAAAGGGGTTTGTATGTAATTTAGGTTCATATTTAACCCTTAAAGAACTAAACATCCTCCTTTAACCTAAACCATCCACTGATGGAACTGTTTAATATCTGTTGATCCATTAATCCTATCAATACATGTAAGTAATTGATGTAAAATGCAGTTTGTCATCTTTTCATGGTCGTCAGATATGACCCATTTAGATGTTCAGAGGCTTCATAGCTACCGTGGAAACACCATCATCTTCTACAACATTCTTCATTTCTTCATAGTGTTGCTCATTTTATTCTTTTTTACTTCATTTTAATTAACTTTCTGGCTTCTTTTTTTTCCATGTTATTTGTTATTTTGTAAAAATCTTATTCATTTTTGTTCGTTTTATTTATTATTTATTATTTAACTTGAACCCAGTGTCTCCATTCACTGTCATTGATCCACCTCTATGGGTTTTACTGGTGAATCAATGTTGTAGAAGATGACGGTGTTTCCACGGTACCTACGGAGCCTCTGAACGTCCAAATGGGTCTTATCTGATGACTATAAAAAGCTGACAAACTGCATTTTACACCAAATTATTTCCATGTATTGATAGGATTGGTGGATCAACAGATACTAAACAGTTCCATCAGTAGATGGTTTAGGTTAAAGGTTGGATGTCTGGGTCTTTACGGGTTAAACCTCCTTCACTTCACATCATCTACTCATAGAAACCAGTGTCATTTATTTAACGAATTTAACCTCGATTCCGTCTTTACTTGAGCTGGAACATGTCGTCATTTGCACCTTAACAACATTCCACTTATGGGTTATCGATCCAACAGATTAAAATCCAACTCTGAAGAAGGTGAAGTGAAGTGAATTCATCAGGGACAAAGGCTGGTCGGATGTGGACATTATTTTAAAGAACAAATCAGTCAATACATTTTTCCCCCTTTGGCGAATAACAACTTTTTCATTAGCCTTATAATTAACATCTAAATATGAGCATTTTTAATAAACTGTCAGGAAATTAAGGATATTGATTTAGTAGAAAAGCAGTCAGTATGTGCGTCCAAACATGGTCTCTGTTGGCTCCAGAAAACCAAGACAGCAACAACTAAATACCAAATGGTTCACATCACAGTGTCCATGCACATGTACTTTAACATGATTTTGGAGGATTTTCACAAATGTAATTTTACAGTGAATTCCACTGTTTTGTGATGGAGGTGGTCATGGTTTCCATTGGTAAATGTTGATGTGAGGTTTAAATGGATCTGATTTTGAGGAGTGTTCTTGTGGTTTACTCCTGATATGACACAGTACTGATCCAACAGATCCTATAATCAAATGAAATACTGGAAAATACTGATCCATGAGGTTTTGACTTCAGCATCATCACAGTAAGGATCCATATTAGACCATTCTGATTGTGATGAGAAATTAATCCAGATTACTACTAGTAAAGCTGCTGGAGCTAAAATGAAAGGTAAGAACACAAACCATAACACACACCATAAATAGGAAACAGCCAACTTACTTAGAGTATAAAGCTCATAGTTTCCTCATCAAGTTTTATTCAAACTAAAACTCATAGACAATTATTTTAACAGTGGATAAAATAACACTGTGTTTTATAATGTTGACATATTGCGTTAGCTTGTAGTTTACATGATAGCTCTGTTAGCTTAGCTCTGTTTTTAGACTGAAAACAGCCACACTAAAACCATGTATCACCTCTGTTTTATACACTATGTATCCACAGACTGTATCAGTCACTAAAGTCAGTCTATAAAATGTAAAGGTCATTGGTAAAACCGGTATAAAAGTAAATGTAAGCTAAAAGGCAGAAAAAAATGAGCTAAAAGGTAATAAGATCAACTAAAGGATGGTTAAACTAAAGTATAGAAAGACAAAACAAAGAGATGGTTTAAACAGAGTAGAAAGTTGGTCAAACTACTGTAAAAGACAATAAAACTAAACTAAAAGGTGGATAGAATTAACAAAATTAGTTTCTACATCTGTATTATGGAATCATCAAGTTTTATTCAAACTCAAACACATAGATGCTTATTTTAACAGTGGATAAAATATAACTGTCTTGTTATATTTACGTGCTGCATCAGCTGATAGTTTACATAATAGCTCTGTTAGCTTAGCTCTGTTTTTAGACTAAAACAGCCACAGTAAAACCACTAATCCCCTCTGCTTTCTGTCAATAACTGAACTAAAGATCTATTTGAATCCAACAAAACAAGGTCAGAACTGTCACAGTTTAGTCTGTGACAACAAACGACAACTTAGCAAAGATAAGAGCATCTCATAATTTCGATTTTTCATTACTGAGTTAATTTCTGTTAATGTTATCTGTCATTTTAGTTTGTTTTGTGTGTATGTGTGGGGGGGGCTGATATGCCTTGACAGGTCTGCGCTCTCCGAGTGCTTTTCTAGTCTTAATTTTGTATACTTTTTTGTTCTTTATAAAGTTGTTTTGATCAGTTTTCTCAAATTATGTTGCTTATTCTGTTCATTTTGTAATTATAATTTTGTTTTATATCTTTTTATACATCCATTTATATATTTTGTTCACTTTTTGCAAATTTTCCTTTTACTTTTTGGTCCGTTATTTAGTCTGTTTTATTTATTATTTTGTCTATTTTTTCCTTTTTGTATAGTCTGAACTGTGGGTCATGAAACGGCAACTTAGCGAAGATAAGAACATCCAATAATAACTTTATACCTTCTTAAGCCTCAGAATCAAACTCACCCATGTAGAAGAACCTCAAACTCCATTCTGTACATTTTCAGCTGAGTCCAGTGGTGAAAACAACCACTCTAGTTTTGTCACTTCTGTTCTTTGACCCAGACAGTTGTTTCTTTATGGTTGTCATCCTCAGAGTAACTCACTAATCCCTGTAGTGGTCACATAAATCCCCCAGACCGTCACCTCAGTTCTGTACCTTTTATTATTCCAGTTAAATCTGGCTCATCCGTTCTTCCTTTTCTGACTGTAGATTAGTCTGATTCAGCTGATCAACTGTTTTCTCATCCGCTGGCTGATCCAGGAGCAGTATATCTTCATCCACGATGCCTTGATGGAAGCCATTTTGGGGAAGGAGACGGAAGTGGTGGCCAATCAGCTTCACAGCTACTTCAGCATCATCTCCAGCCCTGGACAGAGTGGACGGACACAACTGGACAAACAGTTCAAAGTGAGGGAACAGGGATTTATACAGACCCGGATAATAATGATGGTTGACTACTGGAAAACACTGATATCTGCAGATATTTAATGGGCCGGTACCTTTGTAACTGTATAACTGTTGAGCTGAAGAAGTGAGTTAAAGTCACAAACACCTTCAGGAATGAAACAAAATTAATAAATCTCGAATTAAGATCAGACAAGTCATACAACGTCCAGGTTAAAGGTGCAATTTCTATTTTCTTGAGCCATTATTTTCCTTCAAACTCAGTAATTCCAATAAGATGAAAATGATATAAAAGAGCAAATTCAATGTAACTTTATTTATAAAGCACTTTAACCCTCTGTTATTCCGCCCATAGAGGCCCTTACCCTAATCATCTAAAGCACATAACACGCACATTGTCATACTAATGTCAAAATGTCTTTCATACCGTTTTCAACTTCTTAATTTTTTTTGTATTTCATCAACTTGAGCCTTAAACAAAAATGCCAAATACTCAATAACTGTCATATTTTTAAACCCTTTAAAGGCCACATTTGTAATGTCAATAAACCCTATCTATTTTAGATGCAAAAAAAAAAAACCTTTTTTTCAGTATTCGACACATAAATTGTATTTTTATTTTTTCATCCTGTCATATGTCAATGATTAACACCAACATTGGTTAATATACATTATTATTTTTGGTGCTAGGTCAAATGTTAAGTGCTAAATGTGTCTGTGCATTTTGTACTCACTTGGTAGAAGGATGTTAGTGTAGGAATTTAACATTGTTTATAATGTGATGATTTTAGTGGATGAGTCAGAATTTAGAAAATCAGACAAAAATGAACAACTTTTGGGATTGTCCTAAAACAAATCGTGAAAAATAATATTATCTTTAATAACATGAAGTATAAAGTGTGCATAATATGCTCACCTGGATACCAGAGGGTTAAGGACAACCAACAGCACTGTATATCAATCATAAAAACTTAAATATAATAAAACAGTAAAACAACAGCAGAGCCTCATGTTGCATCAAAAGCCAAGGAGTAAAAAGAAAAAAGAAAAACAAAAGAAAAATGTTTTAAAAGAAAAACAAGATGAAAATGACGAGACAAGATGAAACAAAATGAGACAAAACTAAAATGACATAAAACATAGAAATGTTGCGAAAGACTTAATGTTAAACTCAGATGTTTTCTGATGAATTTAATATTGTATTTCCATCTTTACTGATTAATTACTTTGAAGTTTGTCGTCTGAAATTCTGTCCAATCACCTCAAATTCATTGGTTTATTTCTTATTTTCATTCCCTGTAACATTAACAACCTAGAAAATTCCTGAGTATTTGACAGTATCTGCACTGTTTGTTGCAATTTTTTTTTATATTAAACTGAGACTGTATCAAGATGAATGTAAATACAAGTTGAAGTCCATATTTAGTTTGTATTTAGTCCATATTTTGTCCGTATTTCGTCTGTATTTGTCTGCATTTATTCCGTATTTCTGTGGATTCATGTGGTTTGGTGTTGTGTCATTAACTCAGATGTTGGGCTCAGACTATTTCCTGAATGGTTTCCAGGTCTGAACAGGAACAGTGACTCCTTTGTTATGCAGATGATGCAGCGCTTTCACCACAGGATTGGACTTTATTCATTGTTTGCTGCTCAGTCGAGTCATTGTTGGGATTCTTTTGTTTCTGGTCTGTTCTTTGTGGTTGTTTCCCAATGTCTCTGAGCTTCTGTTCTGCTGAGTTGTTGGTTCTTTGCTGGGATTTTCTGCTTCTGTTTCACCTCCAGGTTTTATTTCAGAACCGTCTGTTGATGGTGAAACTCTTACAAGGATTTGGTACTTGTAGATGTTTGGGGTTTTGTTCTTTTTTCGGATAATTTTTCTGTTTCCCTAGAGTTTGTGCTAAACGTATCCAGGCTTTGTTTCAAATTCACCCAAACATATAATGCTTATTACCTGTATTATTGTAGCCACACCCACATAATAACATCACCTGGTCATGACATTTACACTGAGTTTTATCAAGTAGAAAACAAATGATATAGAGGTTCCATCATGCAGAAAATAAAAGTGAATAGAGGGAAATATCAATAATTTAATGAAAAATGTTAAAAAATGACGTGTTGGTTTATTTTGATGCATTTTTAACCCTTAATGACTCAAACATCCACCTTTAACCTAAACCATCTACTGATGTAACTGTTTAATTCCTGTTGATCCACTAATCCTATCAATACATGTAAATAACAGGTGTAAAATACAGTTATCGTCTTTCATCTTTTCATGGTCATCAGATTCTCAGATTCTTCATCAGACATTCAGATTCTCCATAGTTACCATGGAAACATTCTCATCTTCTGCAACATTGATTCACCAGTAAAACCCATTGAGGTGAATCAATGACAGTGGATGAACACACTGGGTTTATGCTCAGCTAATGAGAGATTGGACTGAATACTAGATTTTACTAAATAAATGCTAACATAATGTAACATAAGTGAAAGTATCATCGGCATAAAAGGGTAGTTTTAGTAATTAATGATATATTTTGCAATAAAACTGACTTTTTCTTCAGTTTCTCTGTTGTGATTTAATAATCTTTGAATTCACTCTGAGCTTTAATAAACATCTACATGAATTAAATATAGGAAAATACAGGATTTACACTGAAAAATGTAAAATACAGAAGATAATATTAGAATAAATGGAGATAAATCTCTTATTAACGTTTTAATGTAGAGAAAACTCCGTAGAAGTTTCCATGAAAATCATTTGTCTTTAAGAGTTAAAGGGTTTTTAACACAACATGAAACAGTCATTTCAGTGCTTTTGTTTCATCGGTGGCTGTTTGGGTCTTCAAGAGTTAAAAGCTATTTTAATTCATTCTAACACCTGCCCTCTTTCTTCTCCTTTTTCTTCTTCTACTCTTTCTTATTCTCCACTTTCTTTCTTATTCTCCACTTTCTTTTTCTTTCTTTCTTTCTTTCTTTCTTTCTTTCTTTCTTTCTTTCTTTCTTTCAGTTGGTAACACAGTGTAACTCCAGATTCCTGGACTGCTTCAGCGCTCAGAAGGAATGCAACAAGGAGAAAAATCGAAACTCGTCTGTGGTGCCGTGTAAGTGTTAACACGTGGAGTGAAACCAGCGGAGCTAAAGAAACAGTAGAAAATAATTAAATCAGCTGCAGTTGGAACCAGAGGAGCTGACTGAGCATCAGTTTACAGCAGGGATGTCAAAGTCAGTTTAGTTCAGGTTCCATATTCAGACCAATATGATCTGAAGTGGATCAGACCAGTAAAATAAGAACACAATAACCAATAAATAATGACAAATACAAACTTTTCTCTGTGTTTTAGAGTGAAAAAAGTAAAATTACATTATGGAAATGTTTACATCTACAAACTATCCTTTTAAAAATGTGAATAACATGAACAACCTGAAATTAGTTAAGAAAAATAATTGACTTACAGGTCACAGTGGATCTCCAAACACACAAAACATTTAATAACCGACAGAATATTGGTACAATTACACTGATTTACATTAAGAGATTTCCAATTATTCACACTATAATTGGAAAGGATGGTTTATAAATGTAAACATTTTCATGTAGTTTTAGTTTTGTTACACAAAAACATATAAATTCATTTGTATTTGTCATTATTTATCGGTTATTATGGTTGTATTTTACTGCTCTGATCCACTTTAGATCATATTGGTCTGAACATGGAACCTGAACTAAACTAATTTTAACATCCTGTATAGCTAGTATCTTCAGTGTCATGTTTTCATCCTGCGGACTGGATTGGACCCCTTGGTGGCAGGATTTGGCCCACGGGCCGTATGTTTTACACCTGTGGTTTACTGCATCCATGGGTCAGACTAAATGTGAAGTCACTGTCCGGAGCCTGATGAGTGGTCCTTAAACGCAGCACGGACCTGGCTCTGCGTGTCCTCGGAGGCTGTGATTGGCTGTTCTGTGGCTGTTGCCATGGAGACTCCATTGTTTACACCCTGGTTCACCTCCGTTTTCTGCAGCCGTTACACAATCTGTTGACAGTTACTGACTGTTCCTCCCTTCTCAGAATCAGCTGCCAACACATGCTCAGAACTGTGTGATCACAGCCAATCACAGCATGGCACTCAATGTATGAATGAATACACGCAGCACGGCCCTCGGGGTAAACTGCTAACATCTCTCTCTCTCTCTCTCTCTCTCTCTCTCTCTCTGTCTCTCTCTCTCTCTCTCTCTCTCTCTCTCTCTCTCTCTCTCTCTCTCTCCTCTCTCTCTCTCTCTCTCTCTCTCTCTCTCTCTCTCTCTCTGTGCAGCGGAGCGAGCGAGGGTCGGCCTTGCACCTTTACCTGGAGCCAAAGGCACCGACTACATCAACGCCTCCTACATCATGGTCAGCACGCCACCGCCATTGATCTGGGGGGGGGGGGGGGGGGGTGTCAGGTCAAACTAATAACAAAGGCCAAAGTTTTACATTTAACATTGGTTTTTCAGTCATTTTAACACCTGAAAGTCTGAAACCAATTATTATTATTATTATTATCATTGTTGTTGTTTTTGTATTATATATATATATATATATATATATGTATGTATATATATATATATATATATATATATATATATATATAAAATGTATGTTATTATTTTTGTTATTATGTTATTTTAATGCAGGTGTGTCAAACTCATTTTAGTTTTTGGTTTTTAATTTTCAATCATTTCATTGTTCATACGTATGTTTGTCGGGCATGAGATGTAAATAATAAAAAATAATACAATAATTAAGAGTCTAAAACCCCATAGTAAAAATCACACATATTAATTAACCGTTAATTAACTGCAAGTTAATGCTTATTTCTGCATAAACTTATGTTACAGATTGATATTTACTGTAAAAGTGTGGTATTCACCCAAAATATTGGACTTATGTAGAAAACAAGTGGACAAACATATGAACTACACAGATAAAGTTAGTTAATGGAGTTGTTTTGGGGTTTTTTTGTAAAGTCTCAACTGTTATTACTTCGCTTAATGCTTCTAGTGTCTGTTTTCATTCTTAATTTGACCTGTGACTGGTCGCAGTTCAGGTTCATTCATTTGCCTACATTTCCCATTATGCAACTCAGTGCAGTCTGTCTTTGAAACAGGTCACTCCAGATGAGGAAAAGCCTGAATCAGATCTGATTCCATGTGATTTGTGTTACTGATTTTTTCGTGGTTGTGAACCCGTTCTGTGTCTTTAACTGAAGTTCAGGGGTGCGTTCTGGTCGGGTTCCGTTAAGAGGTTAACGGGATAACCTTGTTCTCGGTTGTTGTTTGTGCAGGGTTACTACCGCAGTAATGAGTTCATAATTACCCAGCATCCTCTGCCCCACACCACGAAGGACTTCTGGAGGATGATCTGGGACCACAACGCACAGATCATCGTCATGCTGCCGGCCAATCATGGACTGGTACAACAAGCACACAGACACACACACACACAAACCATATGAAACACACGCTCACACTGGTGATTAGTGGGTGTACAGGTGTGTAGGTGATGTTCTGTGTCAACACTGGTCATTATCATGAATCATCTTGACGCCATGGAAAACAACACAAAACCACACAATGCAGTCAGAAGTGAACACAACATCTGCTACACAACATGGAAACACACACTGCAGGGTTCACAAAACTGATGCACAACAACTGATAAACTACAAATGGATTAAAATGAATAAAAAATGAAAAAAAAAATGCTGATTTAGATTATGTGTCCTGTATTTCCTATAACAGTGTAAACAATGTAAACACCTTTATTTGAAGGTTTATATCAGAGCCTGTCTTTTATTTTTAACTTCTTCTATTTAAAATATTTGCTCATAAATGGGTCAAAATAACGTTAAAAACTCTGGTATTAGAGAATATGTTTCTGTATTTCCTCTATTATTGTCAAGGCTTTTATTTCTCTGAGCATCTGACTGCACCTCGCCTTTATTTGAAGGTTTCCATTGGAGCCAGGCTTCGACTTCTGACCTCTTCTTAGATTCGATGATGTGTCACTGTTTTTCATGTTGTACCAGGCCTTTATTTGAAGATCTTTTACTCTGGACTCAGGCTTTTATTTGGAGACCTTTTACTCTGGACTCAGGCTTTTATTTGAAGACCTTTTACTCTGGACTCAGGCCTTTATTTCTGATTCATGTCTGCAGGCGGAGGATGAGTTTGTGTACTGGCCAAGTCGAGAAGAGGCCATGAACTGTGAGGCGTTCACTGTCACCCTGATCAGTAAAGACCGGCTCTGTCTGTCCAACGATGAGCAGATCAACATCCACGACTTCATCCTGGAGGCCACACAGGTTTTACCCACAATTCACTTTGGGTTGACACAAGTTTTAGTCTGACGAGATGACTAGTCTGAGTTAACATCAGTTATTTTTTCTTTACTTTATTTTCCTTTGTCACTTCAGTGACTTTGAGGGAAAATTTAAAAAAAATACTGCTTAAAGTTTTTTTTTAATTATTATATTTAATAATTAAATTTAAATCCAGAATTATGGATTAACTGTCGATTCTAATGTTCAGGAATGTAGATTTATATTTCCCCAGTTCATTTGTCTCAATTAATCAGTTCAACAGTTTTTATTGAGATCCAAGACATTTGATTTTTATCATTATATCAGCAAATAAAAATCTATAATTAATCAACCTGTAATTATAAGGAAAGTCTTGGTTTATAGAAACTGAAAAATATTGGATAAAAGGATGATGGACATTAAATGTCCTTTATGAAGCCAGTTTTTCATTACTGTGGCTGCGCAGGTAATTGAATTTCAGCCTAAAATCAGCACAACAGGCTGTAATATTATAGTAGTAGCAGTTTTGTAATTATTAAAGTTTGTATGTTTTAATTGAAAAAAATGACATTTGAAGATGATCATTAATCTGTATCTGTATTAATCATAATATTATTTATAATTACTGCAACATGACTTTTATCAGTTTTATCACTTATTTTTTCATTTTTAAAAAGATATAAGTGCTTTAGGTTTTGTTTTGTTTTAGTTCATTTTCATGTATTCTTATTTTTGTTCGTTTTAGTTACACCAGTTATAACCTGTGTCTGTCCATCTGTCCATCAGGATGACTACGTATTAGAAGTTCGTCATTTTCAGTGCCCGAAGTGGCCGAACACCGACGCCCCCGTCAGCAGCACCTTCGAACTCATCAACGTCATCAAGGAGGAGGCGGCGACTCGTGACGGACCTACCATCATCCACGACGAGTCAGTGAACCTGTTTACATCCACACTAACCCTACAATCAGTATTTGATTTGTGGAGTTATTATTGATCATAAATCTGTTTCATTATATTGAGAATGGGATCCCTCAGGGGACCATCTTAGGCCCCATCATTTATCTGTTTACATTCGTGTATTTTCAGATGTAGGTCTACAGATGGACACTGATGGCACTGACCCAGTTTACACTAATACTCTGATCAGTATCTGATTATTATTGATCGTGTAAACGGTATAATCTGATCTGTTTTATCAGATAACACCAGTAATCTGATTATAGTAAATCAAAGGAACACGCCTGGATTTGTCCCCAGTACTCCCATGTCTTTGTGCCTGTATACAGGTTAATCTGATTTATTTAGTTCTGTTACATCTTAACATGTGGAAAAACTATTAAATCACAGAAAACACAAGTTACATAGACGACAATAACAGGAAGTTGGATTCTACGTCACCACATACGTACAGACTCTGAAATAAATCCAATAATGGACTAAAACGTCTGAACCAGGGTTTATGGAATATCCTATTTCTGAAGTGACTGTAAATGCATCGCATCTGATCATTAAAATTATTTGATTGATAACAGTTATTGGATTTTTATGATCATGTAAACAGGGTCGGTGCTGACGTTTATCTGTTTGACACACGTTATCCTCTGCATCAGACACACAGCGCCACCTGCTGAACATTAATGCACTTACTACAGTCACATGACCACCGGCCTCATCACTACTGGATGGTTTTCAGGCTTCGATGACCATTTACTGACGTTCTTTAACACATACATAAACCATCAACAGTATCAGATCTTCACACATGCACAACGCAGGTTTTAATTCACCTCAAAACTAAATTTGATTCCAAGTTGAAGTGATTAATCTGCAGAGACAGAAAACTGGAGTCTGGTAAACAGATGGCGCCGAACAGCAACGATGTACGACCAAGTGAAACCCATTTAGACACGTCACAGTCGAAGAAGCTCAGGTTTAATTAATGATGATCTGTGGGTTTCATTCAGCTGAGAACGGAGTTTTAATCTCATCACAGGTATCAGTTAAAGCTCTAACGACTGGAGGTTTCATGTGTTTGGTTTGGTCTGAAATGATTAAAATGATGTGATTACACTGGGAAGGAGAGTCCCACACAAACCTCCAGGATGAAACATAAAACGGCTCCAGGATCAGCCTCATTTCTGGAATCCAAGCACGTCAAACCATCATGAATGCAGACGTGTGAACGGTCCAGAACAATAATCCCACTGTTAGGAAAAATTAGGTCTAATCCAGTTTATATAAACCTACTGTTAGTACCAGGGGAGAGTCAGCTGATCAGTCATGTGATTTAAATGGTCACGACATCAGTATTTATTAAGATAAGATAAGATAAGATAAGATAAGATAAGATAAGATAAGATAAGATAAGATAAGCTTTATTGGTCCTACAGCAGTGAAAATCCACTGTTACAGCAGCTCCACAAGCGATAAATTGAAATTTTTTTTTTTTAAATTGTAAAATAAGTAAGAAAAGTACTTTATGAATCCCTTTTTCCAAAGAGCACCTCGAACAAACTCTTTTTTGGTCCGAGAAGCATTCCTTCCCATGAATTTCTAATAAGTAAGAAAAATTACAATAAGAAACAATAAAAACAAACCACAAAAGTTTATTAAAAATTAAAATCTTTTGTTTTTTATGTGCAGCTTCAGGAATCTGAAAAACTTCGCTTTTTGTGAAATTAGGACAGATTTTGCCATTTGCATTCATACTTTCTGATGCCAAACATTAAAATACACATTAACTTTTAAGAGTTTCCACACATCAGATCTTTTTAGTTTTGTCTTCTATTGAATTATTGAATTGAATGGCCTTTATTTGTTATTGTACAGAGCAAGGTTATAATAGTTTTGGATTTTTCATTATAGTTTAGTTTTATTTAGTTTTCCCCTTTTTTCTCTAATTTAGTTAGTTTTCATTAGTTTTTAGAGCAGGTTTGCCAGTTTTTAATAGTTTTCGTTTTTTTTCTAAAGCTTAGTTTTAGTTTAGTTTTAGTTTTTTCATATCTTTTATCTTCTTCTATCTGCTTTCTCCCAATTTTAGTCTCCATGTTGTCAGGTAGAGTAGGGATGAGAAGACGACTCTAAACAACACGTGACGAGAAGTGACGGACTGGGAAGTGCCGTATGGTGCCGCCAGTTAAAATTGCTCAAGCAAAATAAATCAATTTCATATCAATCTGACATTGACAATGACAAAAACGAAGGGAATCTTAATTTTTATATTTAATTTTAGTTTAGTTTTGTAAGCACACAATACAGTTTCAGTTATCGTTTTTTCTTTGAATTATAGTTTTTATTAATTCAGTCAATGAAAATGTTTTTTCAATTCTATTTTTCGTCATTTCATTAGTTTTTGGTTACAATAATAACCTTGGTAGAGAGCACATTGAAATGGAAGGCACATCCCTACCTAAAATGTATAAATGTATAAGTATAAAATACTAAAATACAGTGAATGTGTGTGAAGACTGGATGTCTTCCTGATGTGTTTTTATCGAGTATTTTTGGCTTTGAATGCAGCTCAGCCAATCCAAAAACAAGGCCTGTTCATTTAATTAAAGATGCTTTAAGTTTAGTTTTAGAGACAAAGTGATGATAATGTGAACGATGGAGTCTGTTCTGCAGTGAAACTAAAACCACACAAGTATCTGTCCTACCTCCAACACCTTCTAAACAGTCAGCTTCATTCCAACAAGTGACAGCCCCTCCAACCCCCCAACCCCCCCCCCCCCCCCCCGCCCACACACACACACACACAGGTACCCCACAAAACTGCCCAATTAGACGTAATGAAAGTGTCTTTAGTATTGACACACATTAGCGTTGCTGAATGACACTCTAATCCAGCAGCTCCGCTCATGTTTATTCATTACAATAATGAAGATTGCTTGTCGCATCCTCTAGAAGAAAAGTGACTAATTGAGCTCTTCATCTGGTTGCTATGGCGCGGCACCTCGGAGATTGTCAGTTAGAGGCTCGTCCTAATTGTCTGCGTGCTCATTATTCAGCCAGCCGTGGGTTGTTAGCGGCGGTTTGCGCTGTACTCTTGACAGCATCGCTAATGGAACAGGAGACCCTTTACGTGGTGGCGGCGACCCACCGTTCTCCAGGGAGCCTCACACTGAGCTCAGCTGTCATCCCCAGGATTTACTCACTAATAAATCTTTAATCTCAGAGGTGACATTCCAGATCTGGGAGAGTCTTCAGTCCCAGGCTCGAGGTGGAACAACACTTTCCAACACACTTTAGTTTCTTGTCATTGTCGCCCGTCTGTGGCGTAGATGAGTACAGAGCCGCTGTCAAAGCCTCGACAGTCGGAGATTATGTGGGAAAGTGTGTTTGTGGCTCCTGCTGCTTTAAAAATGATGGAAATAATTGTTTGCTGTTGAGTGTGAATCCAGTTAATGAACACGCATCACTTTTACTGTGACATGACATCAGATCGTACCTGTCTTTGGCTGTAAACATGGGAAACAAAACCCATTAAAACCGTCGACACGTGGAGTGAATAATACTAATTATCACATAACGATGATGCCCGTCAAGACCAGGGATAAATGAGGCACCGAGTGAACAGTCACGTCTTCAGGATGATCTGTTGAAAGGATCTGAATGAGTTTGACGAGAGTCCGTTAGTGACGGTGGGTTGATGGGGTCGAACATCTGTAACCAACAGTGGTCCAAACCGGAGCCGGTCTAATACCACTGACGGCCACTAGGCTGACATTAAACGTCCCCCTAAGTCAGTGGTTCTCAGTCTTTTTCTGTGGGGCCCCCCTTTGGAGGATGAAAAATCTCCCGACCCCCCTCAGCCCCAACAACATTGTAACAGTGGTGCAATTATAACTTTTATTGAAAGAAACATCAATATTGTAACAATACTTTTTGCTTTTCCTTGGTGATAAATCACTGAAGAAAGGTTACATGAAGATAGAAGGTTCCTTTGGAAATCATCACAAAAATAAGACAATCAGAGGATTCTGTCATGACGTTCATGGGAGATTTATTTAGTATATTAGCTGCATTAGCTGATGAAGCAGAGGTACAAGGCACTAAAACAAAGAAACCTGGAGCTTATTGATCGATTCTCAGGTTCAATTGATTATGTTCAGTCAATGGTCAGAACATGAACCCGTCCCTGATGTCCATGTGTTTGTTCCATCATGAAGATTCAAGGTTCCTGTTATTGTCATTATATCATACACAAAAAATACTAGTGTGCTTGTAGAAACTGTACTTCTTGAGTGGAAAAAAGGAAATATACAATTCAGAATATTTAAATAATATTAAATAGTAAAAACAGTAACACCCCCCCCCCAGCATTCAGTCAGTTCACACATTCACACATTCATGCATAGTTGCAGGGCAGAGGACAAAGGATAGATTTTTCCTTATTGCACATTGTAGGTTGTTACACTTTCAGGACGTCTCTGAAACTGGTCTGGTCTTTGTTCCAGGTTTGGGTCGGTGTCGGCCGGGATGCTGTGCGCCCTCACCACCCTGTCCCAGCAGCTGGAGAGCGAGGACGCCGTCGACGTCTATCAAGTGGCCAAGATGATCAACCTCATGAGGCCAGGCGTCTTCACGGACATAGTGAGTGTCCCCGAGGATGTCCCAGTGGTTCTGAGCGGGTTTGTCAACAGGGGGTGTGGGGGGGATTTACTGACCCTTGAGCGTCTTGGGCCAGTTTCACTAAGGTCGACCCACTGAGGACTTCTGTGTTTGATCCAACACAAACCTTCAGACCACAGATCATCTTTAGTTTAACCTAAAGAGACAGTCCCACCTCAGTCCAGATCAAACTGGACCACAGCTCGTTTCAGTTTGGATGGTTTGGTCTTTTCAGGTTTTACATTCATTGCCTTATAAGGCATGGGTAACATAGACTACAGCGCCACCTTCTGACCATATGGTGCAACCTAGATTTACACTTTACAAAGCACTCCAATTATCTTGACATTGTACGGAAACATGTCTCGTCTAGTTGTATTGTATGTTTTCAGATCATCTTTGGGCGTTGTCTGGGTTTGGTTTTGTCTGGGTTTGGGTTTAGGTTTGTCATGGTCTGTCCGGGTTTGAGGAGGTGTTGTGGTTCTGATGCTGCCACTGACCAGTCCTCTTCTCTCTCTGTAAATGGGTTTTCAGGACCAGTACCAGTTCCTCTACAAAGCCCTGCTCAGCCTCGTCAGTACCTCGGACAGCGGTGCCGGTCTTCTGTCCAGAGACATTAACGGGACGATGGTGTCCATGTCCGACCAGACCGAGAGCATGGAATCTCTGGTGTGAGTCCTGGATCCGGTAGTCCTGGTCTGAGCTGAAGGTGTTCTGGGGTCCAAACCCTGCAAGGTCCCGGATCCCACAGAGGAGGCACTTAACTTTGTACCGAGTCAAGGAACTATAGCAGACAAGACTTTTTGAGGCCTTTTTTGCCAGACTCTTGGTTAAAATGAATAACCTGATTACTTTTTTACACTGATAAAAAGTTTTTGATATTTATTTTTTTCGCCATTTTATGTCTTAATGTTCTCCTACTGAAGGGTTTGCACCTGCGTTTTTAAGTTTCACGACAGCGTCGGTAAGCAACGAGAAACACTTTTCTGTCTTTTCTTGTTTGCACTAAACGTCAGTGTTACTGCCTCTAACTAAACTGACTCACTCGGATTTTCTCCACTCAAGTTCAGATTTTTTTCACATTCCACGGCTTTGGCCCTTATTGTTCTGAAACCACCTGCTTCTGTGGAGAACGTTGTTCTGCTGCCACCTACTGGTTGATTTAAGACAGTGGCAGGGGCGTGGCCCAGCTGTGCTCCGCCCCTTTAACAGAATGCTCCGCCCTCATCTATTGGACTCATACTCTTCATATATCACATGAACTGATCTTGAACCTTTTGTCAAAGACAAGTAGTGCTTGTTTTTCTTCTTTTTTCTTCACCTCCTTCTTTGTGTTTTGACCATGTTTGGTTGTCGATATTCCTCGTATTAGCGAGTCACACCCATGTTAGAAAACCTAAGGTGGTGTAACAACTGCTACTGTGAACTTATTATTATTATTTCTTTGTATAATTCATATTATGCTTTTTAATATATGGAAATACTGTATGTATACATATATAAATATATCCTTATCATAATAACTTTGTGATTTTTGTACATGTCCTTTGTGGCCTCCCACCTCAGGCCGGTTGATTTGCGCCGCCTTCGACAGTTTACCGCTCTGGTCGCCGCCGTCTGGACGCCGACCCCCTCGGTCCTCGCCGTTTCTTCGATGCTGCTACATCATCTGAACTCACACACATTTCACTCAAACGCTGGTGGAAGAGATTTTTACATTTGAAACATTTGACGAACTCCGACAGGTGATGCAACAACATGACATCCCCATCTTTTCCATGTGTTAAAGGTTGTTTCAGTCATGAATTCACTCTGACGGTCGAGCACGGGTCCAGAACTCAAAGGCCGGATCGGTCCGAGACCAGACACTGACGGACGCCATAAAGACAGACTCAACTCTATGCAACAAGTTGGTTTTAATTTCATCTAAAACAGGGTTCAACACAGACTTTGGTCGTGCCACTAGTCTTACACTGTGGGTTCAGATCTTTTATTATCGTTTATTTCATTTGTTTGACCTTTATTTGCTCTGAACACGAGAAAAGATGATGAATTACTTTGTATTTAATCTTGTAATTAGTTTGTCTTTAGTACAGGTTATGGTATGTCTACATGGTGTAAAATCAAGAAATGAACTGAGGAATAGTTTCTCTTTCTTTGTCTGATGGAAATGGAGGAATGAAGACACAAGGTGAACTGTGTGACGGTGTAATACCACAGATGGCCACTAGATGCTGGAGCCAAAAACTCCAATTGACCACTTAAATAAGTCGATATTTATTTGTTTTTTAACAAAGGAGTCATTCAGATCTCAGTGTTTTTCTAAACTAGGTGAAGTTGGACTTAGTCTGTTAACATTTATCCAGTTGCTGACGGTATTCAACTTTTGTTAGTTAGCAGTTTCGTTAGCCATGTGGCTGATCTTTTCAGTTAGATCAAGATACTGCGACTTATTTCCAGATTTTGGACGTAAAATATCCAAAACTCCTTATTTATTGGAAGGATTTGGCTTCAAGTGGAAACGTGAGCTTCAGCTCTGGGCTTTAACTCCATGGATCTGGACGTGGACATCACTGCCCCCTATAGGCCAACCACAGAACAGCTGTAAACCGCTGTCACTGATCTGCTTTTTAGCACATTAGTGTTTGATTTTAGGCCTAGTCCACACTAATGCAGATATTCTGTGTAAATATTTCATCTCTGTCTCTGACTCCAAACACTCAAACCATTATTTCTACCAGAGTTCTTACCACAGGTACTGTCATGATGTTGGAACTGAACAGAGAATCAAGTTATAATTAGTAGACGAAACAAAAATTCTAAAACCAGTGGCCTATCCATCTGTTGCTGTTGTTTCAGGTGCATGAACATCTGTTCCATTTTTGTGAATAATAAGCTCAAAGTTTGAAGAAAGTGTTTTGCACAGTAGTTGCATTAATGTGGATGTGGAATTAAACAGGTTAAACCTCACAAACGCTCAGAAAAGCAGCTGGACTATGTGTTACATTTAGATGAAGTAAAGCTGAACCTTGGACCGGATGTAAAATGTTAATCTATCTGAGTTCTGTGGACGTAAATATGAGTCTGCTTCATTCAGCCTCTAGTTCTAGTTAAACATCCTGAAGCTGTGAATCTGAATTTTTTAGTAATAAATCATGATAATTTTCCTCTATATTCATCATTCTGCCACTTGAAGCAGGTTCTTCCACAAATTTATCGAATATGAGGAAGGATTCCCATTAAACCTCAGTGTCTTGGACCCAGTTTAGTACCAGCTCAATCCAGAACCAGATCAATATCAGTTATTTTGTCCAACTCCAGTGATCCAGTGATATTCAGATTTAGTTTAAAATTTCAGTGTAATTCTGATAAATTACTGTGGTTTTCATCATCAAACTCGTCCAGCATGTTGTTAAAGCCCAGATCGCTGAAACATGAATCCAGGCCCAGGACGGACCCCTGAGGAGCTCCAGACTCATTGGTTTGTGGATTTTCCTTCGTCGTGTTCAGTTCATGCTGTGTCAGATTTTTCCGATGGCAGTGTCTGGTCTGACCCGGTCAGGGCCTGTTCCAGACCCGTGCTGGGCTCGGTCCGACCCCCCAAGGCCTTGTGTACATAGATCCAGTCAACTCACCTTTTCCACATATGTATCTGGTGGTTTTCGTGGCCTAAATGCGAAGAGCAGCGTCCGAACCGTTCTGCCCGTCGCATACACACACATACACGTTTATTTGACATGAGGATGTTCTGATTTTACTGGTTTTGATGATGTTCTGTACCTCTGTGATCGATAGCGTGAAATGAACAATTGTGGTTTTGCCTTTTGAATGAAAATGTGAAAACTTTTTTATTTCACACAGCACAAAACAGATGATGTGTCAAATGATACACAGCAAGGAAACTAATGTATTTTCATTTATTTTCTCTTTTTTTTTTTTTTTTTTTTTTTTTGAGACAACTTTAACCAAAGACTTGAATCCTTCCCGTGCAGAAAAAAATGTTGGGCAAAACTTTCTCTTGTCAGTTTGTCGTTAACCCTTCCCCTCCCGATGCGATATCTGTGTTTGTAATAATGGAAAGATGCTTCAAAGCTCCACGTCAGGATCAGTTTGCTCCAGTTGAAACATAAACCTCCTTATTTATTGTCATCTACCATCATTTGGGATGAAGGAATGCATTAAAATGGGAAGATAAGCATTAAAGGGGACGTGATGTTTAATGTCATATTTGTAGTGTTTAATGTTATATTAAATGGGATTAAAACCAGATGCTGAATCAGGTGATCATAGATACTAGAGTACTTCAGTTTTTAACTTCGGTTTCAGCCTCTTAACATCCGTGTTTTCACTGAATCTTGATCCAAAATGAACTAGAACATCTTAAAAACGTGGTTGTAAAGTGACCCTGAACGTGTCGCTGCTGATTTGGTGGATATTAACCGACGTCCTAAACCTGTGAACACGTCAAACACACGTCATAATCAGGTGATGAAGAAAGTGATGCAGACTCCAGAATCCACAGATGGATCTGGAAAAAATAAAGGATGGTGCGTTCAGGTGCACTTTGCTGCCAATCAGAATCATCAGAATCAGAAGTGGGTGTTTCTTTTCCACTGAAGATTCTTTATTGTGTTTCACAGAAAATCTAACCTTAAATCTACTTCAAGATCAGTAATAAACCATGTAATGTTCTAGTAGAATCCCAGAGTGAAATATGGACATGAAAACACGTCACCTTTAAAGATGTGACACGGTCTTTCTCTCTCCTCGTTATAAACAGGGTTGACAGGAGCTAAACACAACCATTAGCATCAGTTAGCACCAGAGTTGAACATCTTCTGCAACATTAATACAAACTTTCCTCTTTTTATTAAAATTCACGTTTTGCAGTCGAGCATATCAGGAATGATTTCACATCCTCATGATGATTTTCAGAGCTATGATTGCTGAGCTAGCTGTTAACATGCTAACTAGCTAATAGCATGAGTGAAGGCAGTAAAAGTTCATTTTTATTGCAACTATGCCTTGTCTTTGTGTCTCACACTTTAAAGGTACAATATGCAACGTGCTGTTGCTTGTGTGATGTTTGTGTTTTTTTAGCAGCAGGTTGTTTGTTGACATTAGTGCGACACATTCACAGGCTAACGGTAGCTAGCGGTGTGCACTGTTTCTGCTGTAGAGGAGCATCTGGTGCCACCTTTTGGATTTTCATTAAACACACTCTGCGAAGGAAGTAAAACTGAATTGTTTTAAAGGTACCATATGTAACATTTGCAGGTGCATGTGTGTTTACTTGACGTTAACGTTGGAGTCGTCATTTATTTCCCTTTTGTGAAAAGAGCAAATAGACACAATGGGACGATAAAAAACTAAGTGAAAACATCCTGACAGTCTTTAGTGAACACTGACTGATGTCATAACAACAGCTAATAATGTGATAATTTTGGCCATTTTTAATGTAATTTTAAAAAATTAAGTAATATTTTACATTGATGTCTAAGCATTTAAAAAATCCTTCGAAAATGTTATAACTGCAGCCAATAAATTGGTCAAATTGAGTTACATTCACTCATCAGACAACCAAATAAACATCACATTATTGAATTAAATATTCCTCCATACGAGAAATTGTGAATTTACATCTAAGAAAATAAACAATGTTCTAAATAAAGATTGTTTCCAAAAAATAATTCTTTAATTGACTCTTCCAACCATAACTAAAAACAGTGAGAGAAACATGGGATGTATTAATAATGAATATGACGACTATTTCATCCACAAGACCTATTTATGATGAACAAACTGCACAAAAACTGCAAAAAATATATTTTATTTCTAAGAAATTCACTCCTGTTTATGTGGTAGTACAGTATCCGCTGCAGTTATTACATTTTCAAAGGATTTTTTTTTTTTTTAAATATTTGGCCAATAACGTAAAAATCAGCCATATCATTGGATCAAACAGTTCATTATATTGTTGCCAAATTATTACGTTATTGGCTATTATTGCATTATTTGCTGCAACATGTGTCGACTGATCATTATGTTATTTTAGACAGAAAACAGCAATAGAAGCTTCGACTTCTTCTACTGTTTATTTCATCCATAGACATGTCCTGTAGCGCCCCCCTCTGGCCATAGCCCAGTTTATTTGATCCAAACCTTAATGAAAACTCTTGTGATTTGTATTTTTTTTTGTTGCGATTTTCCAATCGTTTGGTTAAATTCACTTCAGTTAAAGGGAGACGGGGGGTGTCATGTTTTAACAAACATTATTATAAAACATGTAATTAGTACATGTTACATAATGTACCTTTAAACCTTTAAACGCTGCCAGTTTATTCTGTTCCATCTGTTCGGTGGTAATTCTTTGTGGATGTGAGACTTCACTCAAAAACTCCGGTTTCAAATTGCAGCTTTTTCAGATATGAGCTCTGTCCATATTCCACCCCCCTTTGGCCCCTGTTAGCTCCCTTTGGCCCCTGTTAGCTCCCACTGGCCCCTGTTAGCTCCCACTGGCCCCTGTTAGCTCCCACTGGCCCCTGTTAGCTCCCGTCTGGCCCCCATTGTCTCTCATCAGCCCCTGTCAGCTCCCATCAGCCCCCACTGGCCTCCGTTGACCCCCGTTCCTGGTCCATTTCCTGTGATTTTGCAGCGAAGGCAGGGGTTCAGGGGAATGGTTGTGGTTTTTCCTGTTCTCGATGCTGCCGTCTTGTTGTTTTTGTTCAGTGTTGCCTTTGAAGCACACGCCGCCGTTCTGTCCAGAACATGTACATATGTTTAGTTGCCTGTGATCCGGTTCTTCTCTGGATAATCTGTATGTATTGACTGTGTCAGAGGAAGCATCATCTCTCTGCTTCATCCTTGGTCGGTTTCTTCACTCTGAACTTTTCTTTCTCGGAGCCTTTTTGCGCCGAACGCCAACGCTTCGCCATGTTCGTGTTGGATCCTGTGGAAGTGTCGTTGATTCTCCATCACCTCCTTCCAGCTTTACGTATTAACAGTCAGGCAGTGACTGTGATGTTCCGGTCCGACCCGTCCTTCTGGAGGGTTCTGACCCTTCAGATCTCACCGTCGGTTCTGTTGGACTCTTCGCCAGAACCACATCATTTCTCCATTGACCCGTTTTTGGAACGGTGGCTTTTCCTTCCTCTTTTGTAACATGAAACAGGACAAAAAGATGGAGTTCTTTTCTGTTTTGTTTTGTTCAAAGCTATATCAAAGCATTCTATGATAGTGTTATTTAATATGTAAATGGTATTGCTATACATAAAATAAAATATGGGTTTTGATGTAATTTTCGGACATTGTTTGTGTGATAATGTTCAGTGCTTTTTTTTCATCTTTTTAGATTCAGATTCAGAAGTCTTTATTAATCCCAGAGGACAGTATCTGTCTGTAATATAGTTGTTTTTATATTGGTAATTTTCTTCCCTGTTACTTTTTCTGTAAACCTCTAAATATACACACATATAGAGCTCTAAAACACACACACATATACACACACATATATATATATATATATATATATATATATATATATATATATATATATATATATATATATATATATATATATATATATATATATATATATATATAGTATCTCACAAAAGTGAATACACCCCTCACATTTCTGCAGATATTTAATTACATGTATTCATGGGACAACACTGAAGAAATGACACTTTGATACAATATAAAGTACTCAGTGTACAGCTTGTATAACAGAGTAAATTTACTGTCCCCTCAAAATAACTCAACTCACAGCCATTAATGTCTAAACTGCTGGCAACAAAAGTGAGTAAAGCCCTAAGTGAAAATGTCCAAATTGGGTCCAATTAGCCATTTTCCCTCCCTGGTGTCTTGCGACTCGTTAGTGTTACAAGGTCTCAGGTGTGAATTGGGAGCAGGTGTGTTAAATTTGGTGTTATCGCTCTCACACTCTCTCATACCGGTCACTGAAAGTTCAACATGGCACCTCATGGCAAAGAACTCAGGATCTGAAAAAAAAAGAATTGCTCCACATACAGATGGTCTAGGCTAAAAGAAGACTGCCAGCAGCCTGAAACTGAGCTGCAGCACGGAACCCAAGACCATACAGCGGTTTAACAGGACAGGTTCCACTCAGAACAGGCCCCGCCATGGTCAGCCACAGAAGTTGAGTGCACGTGCTCAGTGTCATACCCAGAGGTTCTTTGGAAAACAGACATATGAGTGCTACCAGCATTGCTGCAGAGGTTGAAGGGGTGGGGGTCAGCCTGTCAGTGCTCAGACCAGACACCACACACTGCATCACTGGTCTGCGTGGCTGTCGTCCCAGAAGGAAGCCTCTTCTATAGATGATGCACAAGAACAAACCATTTGCTGAAGACAACCAGACTAAGGACATGGATTACTGGAACCATGTCCTGTGGTCTGATGAGACCAAGATAAACTTATTTGGTTCGGATGGTGTCAAGTGTGTGTGGCAGCAACCAGGTGAGGAGTACAAAGACAAGTGTGTCTTGCCTACGGTCCAGCATGGTGGTGGGGGTGTCATGGTCTGGGGCTGCATGAGTGCTGCCGGCACTGGGGGGCTGCAGTTCACTGAGGGAACCATGAACGCCAACATGTACTGTGACTTATCGAAGCAGAGCATGATCCCCTCCCTTTGGAAACTGGGCCACAGGGCAGTATTCCAACATGATCACGACCCCAAACACACCTCCAAGACCACCGGTGCCCTGTTAAAGAAGCTGAGGGTAAAGGTGATGGAGT